>NC_074677.1:7990995-8070995 GCF_029448725.1 Salvelinus fontinalis
ACACACACACACACTACTCAATATACTACTCAATGCAGGTACACACACACACACACACACACACACACACACACACACACACACACACACACACACACACACTACTCAATATACTACACAATGTAGGTACACACACACACACACACACACACACACACACGCACACACACACACATACTTTTACTCCCTCACCCTCCCTCCCTCCCCCTCTCTCTCCCCCAGGCAGTGATAACCTGATAATAATCTGGAACGTGGGGACTGGCGAGGCCCTCATCTCCATGGACGACCACCCAGACCTCATCTACAACGTCAGCTGGAACCGTAACGGCAGCCTGTTCTGCACCACCTGTAAGGACCGACGCCTCCGCGTGTGTGACCCCCGCAAGAGAGAGGTGGTCGCGGTGAGTTGGGGAGGGGGAGGGAGGGGGGAGGGGGTGGTCGCGGTGAGTTGGGGAGGGGGTGGGAGGTGGTGAGTTGGGGAGGGGGTGGGAGGTGGTGAGTTGGGGAGGGGGTGGGAGGTGGTGAGTTGGGGAGGGGGAGGGGGAGGGAGGTGGTGAGTTGGGGAGGGGGAGGGAGGTGGTGAGTTGGGGAGGGGGAGGGGGAGGGAGGTGGTGAGTTGGGGAGGGGGAGGGAGGTGGTGAGTTGGGGAGGGGGAGGGGGAGGGGGAGGGAGGTGGTGAGTTGGGGGAGGGGGTGGGAGGTGGTGAGTTGGGGGAGGGGAGGGAGGTGGTGAGTTGGGGGAGGGGAGGGAGGTGGTGAGTTGGGGGGGGGGGGAGTGGTGAGTTGGGGGGGGTGGGAGGTGGTGAGTTGGGGGTGGGAGGTGGTGAGTTGGGGAGGGGGTGGGAGGTGGTGAGTTGGGGAGGGGGTGGGAGGTGGTGAGTTGGGGAGGGGGTGGGAGGTGGTGAGTTGGGGAGGGGGAGGGAGGTGGTGAGTTGGGGGAGGGGGTGGGAGGTGGTGAGTTGGGGAGGGGGAGGGAGGTGGTGAGTTGGGGAGGGAGGTGGTGAGTTGGGGGAGGGGAGGGAGGTGGTGAGTTGGGGGAGGGGAGGGGGTTGTGTTGTAAAGTGCTGTCGTTGATGCTCCCGTTTCCGTGGAGATTGCGTTCATGGTAAAAACTGCACATGACGGCTCAAACATAAATTACCTGGAAATGTCAAGCTCACTACAACACGCCTCAGATTAGTTACATCCCGGCAGAAGTCTCTGTACTCTGTTATTGATGTCTGGCTTCTCCGTTCTGTCCAATAGGAGAGGATGGCTCCACACGAGGGGATCCGACCAATGAGGGCCATCTTCACCAGAGACGGAAACCTGTTCACTACTGGCTTCACCAGGATGAGCCAGAGAGAGCTGGGCCTGTGGGACCCGGTAATAAACACACACACAAGCCGACACACACACACACAGACTGGACACACAGACAGGACACACACAGTCAGGACACACAGACAGGACACACACAGGCAGGACACACAGACAGGACACGCAGTCAGGACACGCAGTCAGGACACACAGACAGGACACACAGACAGGACAGACAGTCAGGACACGCAGACAGGACACACAGTCAGGACACACAGACAGGACAGACAGTCAGGACACGCAGACAGGACACACAGACAGGACAGACAGTCAGGACACACAGTGGACACTTGTGGACAGACTCAGACAGGACACACACAGTGGACACTTGTGGACAGACTCAGACAGGACACACACAGTGGACAGGTGTGGACAGGACACAGACAGGACACACACAGTGAACAGGTGTGGACAGTCACACTCATATCTCTGACTCATATTTTCTGACTCGTATCTTTGACTCGTATCTCTTGAAGAACAATGAACATCAATCATGTCTTTTCTAATCTTTTTTCAGACACATTTTGAGGAACCTATTGCACTGCTGGAGTTGGACACAAGCAACGGTGTGTTGTTACCGTACTACGACCCAGACACCAACATGGTTTACCTCTGTGGAAAGGTGTGTTACCGTACTACGACCCAGACACCAACATGGTTTACCTCTGTGGAAAGGTGTGTTACCGTACTACGACCCAGACACCAACATGGTTTACCTCTGTGGAAAGGTGTGTTGTTACCGTACTACGACCCAGACACCAACATGGTTTACCTCTGTGGAAAGGTGTGTTACCGTACTACGACCCAGACACCAACATGGTTTACCTCTGTGGAAAGGTGTGTTACCGTACTACGACCCAGACACCAACATGGTTTACCTCTGTGGAAAGGTGTGTTACCGTACTACGACCCAGACACCAACATGGTTTACCTCTGTGGAAAGGTGTGTTACCGTACTACGACCCAGACACCAACATGGTTTACCTCTGTGGAAAGGTGTGTTGTTACCGTACTACGACCCAGACACCAACATGGTTTACCTCTGTGGAAAGGTGTGTTACCGTACTACGACCCAGACACCAACATGGTTTACCTCTGTGGAAAGGTGTGTTACCGTACTACGACCCAGACACCAACATGGTTTACCTCTGTGGAAAGGTGTGTTACCGTACTACGACCCAGACACCAACATGGTTTACCTCTGTGGAAAGGTGTGTTACCGTACTACGACCCAGACACCAACATGGTTTACCTCTGTGGAAAGGTGTGTTACCGTACTACGACCCAGACACCAACATGGTTTACCTCTGTGGAAAGGTGTGTTACCGTACTACGACCCAGACGCCAACATGGTTTACCTCTGTGGAAAGGTGTGTTACCGTACTACGACCCAGACGCCAACATGGTTTACCTCTGTGGAAAGGTGTGTTGTTACCGTACTACGACCCAGACACCAACATGGTTTACCTCTGTGGAAAGGTGTGTTACCGTACTACGACCCAGACACCAACATGGTTTACCTCTGTGGAAAGGTGTGACGTTACCGTACTACGACCCAGACACCAACATGGTTTACCTCTGTGGAAAGGTGTGTTACCGTACTACGACCCAGACACCAACATGGTTTACCTCTGTGGAAAGGTGTGTTACCGTACTACGACCCAGACACCAACATGGTTTACCTCTGTGGAAAGGTGTGTTACCGTACTACGACCCAGACACCACCATGGTTTACCTCTGTGGAAAGGTGTGTTACCGTACTACGACCCAGACACCAACATGGTTTACCTCTGTGGAAAGGTGTGTTACCGTACTACGACCCAGACGCCAACATGGTTTACCTCTGTGGAAAGGTGTGTTGTTACCGTACTACGACCCAGACACCAACATGGTTTACCTCTGTGGAAAGGTGTGACGTTACCGTACTACGACCCAGACACCAACATGGTTTACCTCTGTGGAAAGGTGTGTTACCGTACTACGACCCAGACACCAACATGGTTTACCTCTGTGGAAAGGTGTGTTACCGTACTACGACCCAGACACCAACATGGTTTACCTCTGTGGAAAGGTGTGTTACCGTACTACGACCCAGACACCAACATGGTTTACCTCTGTGGAAAGGTGTGTTACCGTACTACGACCCAGACACCAACATGGTTTACCTCTGTGGAAAGGTGTGTTACCGTACTACGACCCAGACACCAACATGGTTTACCTCTGTGGAAAGGTGTGTTACCGTACTACGACCCAGACACCAACATGGTTTACCTCTGTGGAAAGGTGTGTTGTTACCGTACTACGACCCAGACACCAACATGGTTTACCTCTGTGGAAAGGTGTGACGTTACCGTACTACGACCCAGACACCAACATGGTTTACCTCTGTGGAAAGGTGTGACGTTACCGTACTACGACCCAGACACCAACATGGTTTACCTCTGTGGAAAGGTGTGTTACCGTACTACGACCCAGACACCAACATGGTTTACCTCTGTGGAAAGGTGTGTTACCGTACTACGACCCAGACACCAACATGGTTTACCTCTGTGGAAAGGTGTGTTACCGTACTACGACCCAGACACCAACATGGTTTACCTCTGTGGAAAGGTGTGTTACCGTACTACGACCCAGACACCAACATGGTTTACCTCTGTGGAAAGGTGTGTTACCGTACTACGACCCAGACACCAACATGGTTTACCTCTGTGGAAAGGTGTGTTGTTACCGTACTACGACCCAGACACCAACATGGTTTACCTCTGTGGAAAGGTGTGTTACCGTACTACGACCCAGACGCCAACATGGTTTACCTCTGTGGAAAGGTGTGTTACCGTACTACGACCCAGACGCCAACATGGTTTACCTCTGTGGAAAGGTGTGACGTTACCGTACTACGACCCAGACACCAACATGGTTTACCTCTGTGGAAAGGTGTGTTACCGTACTACGACCCAGACACCAACATGGTTTACCTCTGTGGAAAGGTGTGTTACCGTACTACGACCCAGACACCAACATGGTTTACCTCTGTGGAAAGGTGTGTTACCGTACTACGACTCAGACACCAACATGGTTTACCTCTGTGGAAAGGTGTGTTACCGTACTACGACCCAGACGCCAACATGGTTTACCTCTGTGGAAAGGTGTGTTACCGTACTACGACCCAGACGCCAACATGGTTTACCTCTGTGGAAAGGTGTGTTGTTTCCGTACTACGACCCAGACACCAACATGGTTTACCTCTGTGGAAAGGTGTGACGTTACCGTACTACGACCCAGACACCAACATGGTTTACCTCTGTGGAAAGGTGTGACGTTACCGTACTACGACCCAGACACCAACATGGTTTACCTCTGTGGAAAGGTGTGACGTTACCGTACTACGACCCAGACACCAACATGGTTTACCTCTGTGGAAAGGTGTGTTACCGTACTACGACCCAGACACCAACATGGTTTACCTCTGTGGAAAGGTGTGTTACCGTACTACGACCCAGACACCAACATGGTTTACCTCTGTGGAAAGGTGTGTTACCGTACTACGACCCAGACACCAACATGGTTTACCTCTGTGGAAAGGTGTGTTACCGTACTACGACCCAGACACCAACATGGTTTACCTCTGTGGAAAGGTGTGTTACCGTACTACGACCCAGACACCAACATGGTTTACCTCTGTGGAAAGGTGTGTTACCGTACTACGACCCAGACACCAACATGGTTTACCTCTGTGGAAAGGTGTGTTGTTACCGTACTACGACCCAGACACCAACATGGTTTACCTCTGTGGAAAGGTGTGTTACCGTACTACGACCCAGACACCAACATGGTTTACCTCTGTGGAAAGGTGTGTTACCGTACTACGACCCAGACGCCAACATGGTTTACCTCTGTGGAAAGGTGTGTTGTTACCGTACTACGACCCAGACACCAACATGGTTTACCTCTGTGGAAAGGTGTGTTACCGTACTACGACCCAGACACCAACATGGTTTACCTCTGTGGAAAGGTGTGACGTTACCGTACTACGACCCAGACACCAACATGGTTTACCTCTGTGGAAAGGTGTGTTACCGTACTACGACCCAGACACCAACATGGTTTACCTCTGTGGAAAGGTGTGTTACCGTACTACGACCCAGACACCAACATGGTTTACCTCTGTGGAAAGGTGTGTTACCGTACTACGACCCAGACACCAACATGGTTTACCTCTGTGGAAAGGTGTGTTACCGTACTACGACCCAGACACCAACATGGTTTACCTCTGTGGAAAGGTGTGTTACCGTACTACGACCCAGACACCAACATGGTTTACCTCTGTGGAAAGGTGTGTTACCGTACTACGACCCAGACACCAACATGGTTTACCTCTGTGGAAAGGTGTGTTGTTACCGTACTACGACCCAGACACCAACATGGTTTACCTCTGTGGAAAGGTGTGTGTTACCGTACTACGACCCAGACACCAACATGGTTTACCTCTGTGGAAAGGTGTGTTACCGTACTACGACCCAGACACCAACATGGTTTACCTCTGTGGAAAGGTGTGTTGTTACCGTACTACGACCCAGACACCAACATGGTTTACCTCTGTGGAAAGGTGTGTTACCGTACTACGACCCAGACACCAACATGGTTTACCTCTGTGGAAAGGTGTGTTACCGTACTACGACCCAGACACCAACATGGTTTACCTCTGTGGAAAGGTGTGTTACTGTACTACGACCCAGACACCAACATGGTTTACCTCTGTGGTAAGGTGTGTTGTTACCGTACTACGACCCAGACACCAACATGGTTTACCTCTGTGGAAAGGTGTGTTGTTACCGTACTACGACCCAGACACCAACATGGTTTACCTCTGTGGAAAGGTGTGTTGTTACCGTACTACGACCCAGACACCAACATGGTTTACCTCTGTGGAAAGGTGTGTTGTTACCGTACTACGACCCAGACACCAACATGGTTTACCTCTGTGGAAAGGTGTGTTGTTACCGTACTACGACCCAGACACCAACATGGTTTACCTCTGTGGAAAGGTGTGACGTTATGAGCACACACACACACACACACACCACACCACACCACACCACACCACACCACACCACACCACACCACACCACACACACACTCCCTCTCAGTAGAACACTACCTCCTCTAGTACTACTAGTACTGTAACTCTCCCTTCAGATCAGGGCCGTCCAACTCCTTCCATGGAGGGTCTAGTGTCTATAGGTTTTGGGTTTTTCCTTTCCATTAAGCCCTAGACAACCAGGTGAGTTCCTTACTGAGCTCTAGACAACCAGGTGAGTTCCTTACTGAGACCTAGACAACGAGGTGAGGGGAGTTCCTTACTGAGCCCTAGACAACCATGTGAGTTCCTTACTGAGCCCTAGACAACCAGGTGAGGGGAGTTCCTTACTGAGCCCTAGACAACCAGGTGAGTTCCTTACTGAGCCCTAGACAACCAGGTGAGGGGAGTTCCTTACTGAGCCCTAGACAACCAGGTGAGGGGAGTTCCTTACTGAGCCCTAGACAACCAGGTGAGTTCCTTACTGAGCCCTAGACAACCAGGTGAGGGGAGTTCCTTACTGAGCCCTAGACAACCAGGTGAGTTCCTTACTGAGCCCTAGACAACCAGGTGAGGGGAGTTCCTTACTGAGCCCTAGACAACCAGGTGAGTTCCTTACTGAGCCCTAGACAACCAGGTGAGTTCCTTACTGAGCCCTAGACAACCAGGTGAGTTCCTTACTGAGCCCTAGACAACCAGGGGAGTTCCTTACTGAGCCCTAGACAACCAGGTGAGTTCCTTACTGAGCCCTAGACAACCAGGTGAGTTCCTTACTGAGCCCTAGACAACCAGGTGAGGGGAGTTCCTTACTGAGCCCTAGACAACCAGGTGAGTTCCTTACTGAGACCTAGACAACCAGGTGAGTTCCTTACTGAGCCCTAGACAACCAGGTGAGTTCCTTACTGAGCCCTAGACAACCAGGTGAGTTCCTTACTGAGCCCTAGACAACCAGGTGAGTTCCTTACTGAGCCCTAGACAACCAGGTGAGTTCCTTACTGAGCCCTAGACAACCAGGTGAGTTCCTTACTGAGCCCTAGACAACCAGGTGAGTTCCTTACTGAGCCCTAGACAACCAGGTGAGTTCCTTACTGAGACCTAGACAACCAGGTGAGTTCCTTACTGAGCCCTAGACAACCAGGTGAGTTCCTTACTGAGACCTAGACAACCAGGTGAGTTCCTTACTGAGCCCTAGACAACCAGGTGAGGGGAGTTCCTTACTGAGCCCTAGACAACCAGGTGAGTTCCTTACTGAGCCCTAGACAACCAGGTGAGTTCCTTACTGAGCCCTAGACAACCAGGTGAGGGGAGTTCCTTACTGAGCCCTAGACAACCAGGTGAGTTCCTTACTGAGACCTAGACAACCAGGTGAGTTCCTTACTGAGCCCTAGACAACCAGGTGAGGGGAGTTCATTACTGAGCCCTAGACAACCAGGTGAGTTCCTTACTGAGCCCTAGACAACCAGGTGAGTTCCTTACTGAGCCCTAGACAACCAGGTGAGGGGAGTTCCTTACTGAGCCCTAGACAACCAGGTGAGTTCCTTACTGAGACCTAGACAACCAGGTGAGTTCCTTACTGAGCCCTAGACAACCAGGTGAGTTCCTTACTGAGCCCTAGACAACCAGGTGAGTTCCTTACTGAGCCCTAGACAACCAGGTGAGTTCCTTACTGAGCCCTAGACAACCAGGTGAGTTCCTTACTGAGACCTAGACAACCAGGTGAGTTCCTTACTGAGCCCTAGACAACCAGGTGAGTTCCTTACTGAGCCCTAGACAACCAGGTGAGTTCCTTACTGAGCCCTAGACAACCAGGTGAGTTCCTTACTGAGCCATAGACAACCAGGTGAGCTCCTTACTGAGCCCTAGACAACCAGGTGAGTTCCTTACTGAGCCCTAGACAACCAGGTGAGTTCCTTACTGAGCCCTAGACAACCAGGTGAGTTCCTTACTGAGCCCTAGACAACCAGGTGAGTTCCTTACTGAGCCCTAGACAACCAGGTGAGGGGAGTTCCTTACTGAGCCCTAGACAACCAGGTGAGTTCCTTACTGAGCCCTAGACAACCAGGTGAGTTCCTTACTGAGCCCTAGACAACCAGGTGAGTTCCTTACTGAGCCCTAGACAACCAGGTGAGTTCCTTACTGAGCCCTAGACAACCAGGTGAGTTCCTTACTGAGACCTAGACAACCAGGTGAGTTCCTTACTGAGCCCTAGACAACCAGGTGAGGGGAGTTCCTTACTGAGCCCTAGACAACCAGGTGAGGGGAGTTCCTTACTGAGACCTAGACAACCAGGTGAGGGGAGTTCCTTACTGAGACCTAGACAACCAGTTGAAGGGAGTTCCTTACTGAGACCTCGAAAACCAGGTGAAGGGAGTTCCTTACTGAGACCCAGACAACCAAGTGAGGGGAGTTCCTTACTGAGACCTAGACAACCAGGTGAAGGGAGTTCCTTACTGAGACCTAGACAACCAGGTGAGGGGAGTTCCTTACTGTAACCAAGACAACCAGGTGAAGGGAGTTCCTTACTGAGCCCTAGACAACCAGGTGAGGAGAGTACCTTACTGAGACCTAGACAACCAGGTGAGGGGAGTTCCTTACTGAGACCTAGACAACCAGTTGAAGGGAGTTCCTTACTGAGACCTAGACAACCAGGTGAGGGGAGTTCCTTACTGAGACCTAGACAACCAGGTGAAGGGAGTTCCTTACTGAGACCTAGACAACCAGGTGAAGGGAGTTCCTTACTGAGACCTCGACAACCAGGTGAAGGGAGTTCCTTACTGAGACCTAGACAACCAGGTGAGGAGAGTTCCTTACTGTAACCTAGACAACCAGGTGAGGAGAGTTCCTTACTGTAACCAAGACAACCAGGTGAGGGGAGTTCCTTACTGAGACCTAGACAACCAGGTGAGGAGAGTTCCTTACTGAGACCTAGACAACCAGGCGAGGGGAGTTCCTTACTGAGCCCTAGACAACCAGGTGAGGGGAGTTCCTTACTGAGACCTAGACAACCAGGTGAGGGGAGTTCCTTACTAAGACCTAGACAACCAGGTGAAGGGAGTTCCTTACTGAGACCTAGACAACCAGGTGAGTTCCTTACTGAGACCTAGACAACCAGGTGAGGGGAGTTCCTTACTGAGCCCTAGACAACCAGGTGAGGGGAGTTCCTTACTGAGACCTAGACAACCAGGTGAGGGGAGTTCCTTACTGAGACCTAGATAACCAGGAGAGGTGAATTCCTTACTGAGACCTAGACAACCAGGTGAGGGGAGTTCCTTACTGAGCCCTAGACAACCAGGTGAGGAGAGTTCCTTACTGAGACCTAGACAACCAGGTGAGGAGAGTTCCTTACTGAGACCTAGACAACCAGGTGAAGGGGAGTTCATTACTGAGACCTAGACAACCAGGTGAGGAGAGTTCCTTACTGAGACCTAGACAACCAGGTGAGGGGAGTTCCTTACTGAGCCCTAGACAACCAGGTGAGGGGAGTTCCTTACTGAGACCTAGACAACCAGGTGAGGGGAGTTCCTTACTGAGACCTAGACAACTAGGTGAGGGGAGTTCCTTACTGAGACCTAGACAACCAGGTGAGGAGAGTTCCTTACTGAGCCCTAGACAACCAGGTGAGTTCCTTACTGAGCCCTAGACAACCAGGTGAGTTCCTTACTGAGCCCTAGACAACCAGGTGAGGGGAGTTCCTTACTGAGCCCTAGACAACCAGGTGAGTTCCTTACTGAGCCCTAGACAACCAGGTGAGGGGAGTTCCTTACTGAGCCCTAGACAACCAGGTGAGTTCCTTACTGAGCCCTAGACAACCAGGTGAGTTCCTTACTGAGCCCTAGACAACCAGGTGAGTTCCTTACTGAGCCCTAGACAACCAGGTGAGTTCCTTACTGAGCCCTAGACAACCAGGTGAGTTCCTTACTGAGACCTAGACAACCAGGTGAGTTCCTTACTGAGCCCTAGACAACCAGGTGAGTTCCTTACTGAGCCCTAGACAACCAGGTGAGTTCCTTACTGAGCCCTAGACAACCAGGTGAGTTCCTTACTGAGCCATAGACAACCAGGTGAGTTCCTTACTGAGCCCTAGACAACCAGGTGAGTTCCTTACTGAGCCCTAGACAACCAGGTGAGTTCCTTACTGAGCCCTAGACAACCAGGTGAGTTCCTTACTGAGCCCTAGACAACCAGGTGAGTTCCTTACTGAGCCCTAGACAACCAGGTGAGGGGAGTTCCTTACTGAGCCCTAGACAACCAGGTGAGTTCCTTACTGAGCCCTAGACAACCAGGTGAGTTCCTTACTGTGCCCTAGACAACCAGGTGAGTTCCTTACTGAGCCCTAGACAACCAGGTGAGTTCCTTACTGAGACCTAGACAACCAGGTGAGTTCCTTACTGAGCCCTAGACAACCAGGTGAGGGGAGTTCCTTACTGAGCCCTAGACAACCAGGTGAGGGGAGTTCCTTACTGAGACCTAGACAACCAGGTGAGGGGAGTTCCTTACTGAGACCTAGACAACCAGTTGAAGGGAGTTCCTTACTGAGACCTCGACAACCAGGTGAAGGGAGTTCCTTACTGAGACCCAGACAACCAAGTGAGGGGAGTTCCTTACTGAGACCTAGACAACCAGGTGAAGGGAGTTCCTTACTGAGACCTAGACAACCAGGTGAGGGGAGTTCCTTACTGTAACCAAGACAACCAGGTGAAGGGAGTTCCTTACTGAGCCCTAGACAACCAGGTGAGGAGAGTTCCTTACTGAGACCTAGACAACCAGGTGAGGGGAGTTCCTTACTGAGACCTAGACAACCAGTTGAAGGGAGTTCCTTACTGAGACCTAGACAACCAGGTGAGGGGAGTTCCTTACTGAGACCTAGACAACCAGTTGAAGGGAGTTCCTTACTGAGACCTAGACAACCAGGTGAGGGGAGTTCCTTACTGAGACCTAGACAACCAGGTGAAGGGAGTTCCTTACTGAGACCTAGACAACCAGGTGAAGGGAGTTCCTTACTGAGACCTCGACAACCAGGTGAAGGGAGTTCCTTACTGAGACCTAGACAACCAGGTGAGGAGAGTTCCTTACTGTAACCTAGACAACCAGGTGAGGAGAGTTCCTTACTCTAACCAAGACAACCAGGTGAGGGGAGTTCCTTACTGAGACCTAGACAACCAGGTGAGGAGAGTTCCTTACTGAGACCTAGACAACCAGGCGAGGGGAGTTCCTTACTGAGCCCTAGACAACCAGGTGAGGGGAGTTCCTTTCTGAGACCTAGACAACCAGGTGAGGGGAGTTCCTTACTAAGACCTAGACAACCAGGTGAAGGGAGTTCCTTACTGAGACCTAGACAACCAGGTGAGGGGAGTTCCTTACTAAGACCTAGACAACCAGGTGAAGGGAGTTCCTTACTGAGACCTAGACAACCAGGTGAGTTCCTTACTGAGACCTAGACAACCAGGTGAGGGGAGTTCCTTACTGAGCCCTAGACAACCAGGTGAGGGGAGTTCCTTACTGAGACCTAGACAACCAGGTGAGGGGAGTTCCTTACTGAGACCTAGATAACCAGGAGAGGTGAATTCCTTACTGAGACCTAGACAACCAGGTGAGGGGAGTTCCTTACTGAGCCCTAGACAACCAGGTGAGGAGAGTTCCTTACTGAGACCTAGACAACCAGGTGAGGAGAGTTCATTACTGAGACCTAGACAACCAGGTGAGGAGAGTTCCTTACTGAGACCTAGACAACCAGGTGAGGGGAGTTCCTTACTGAGCCCTAGACAACCAGGTGAGGGGAGTTCCTTACTGAGACCTAGACAACCAGGTGAGGGGAGTTCCTTACTGAGACCTAGACAACTAGGTGAGGGGAGTTCCTTACTGAGACCTAGACAACCAGGTGAGGAGAGTTCCTTACTGAGACCTAAACAACCAGGTGAGGGGAGTTCCTTACTAAGACCTAGACAACCAGGTGAGGGGAGTTCCTTACTGAGACCTAGACAACTAGGTGAGGGGAGTTCCTTACTGAGACCTAGACAACCAGGTGAAGGGAGTTCCTTACTGAGACCTAGACAACCAGGTGAAAGGAGTTCCTTACTAATTAGTGACCTTAATTCATCAATCAAGTACCTGGGAAGAGCAAAAACCTGCAGACACTCAGCCCTCCGTGGAATGAGTTTGACACGTGCTTTAGTAGTAAATAATGTCCCCTCCCCTCCTCTACCCTCTCCTCTCCTTTCCTCTGCTCTGCTCCCCTCCTTTCCTCTGCTCTGCTCTCCCCTCCCTCACCTCACCTCCTCTCCTCTCCTTACCCTCCATCTCCTCTCCCCTTCCCTGCTATCCCTTCCCAATCCCTCCTCTCGCCTCCCCTCACCTCCCCACTACTCTCCTCTCTGCTCTCCCCTCCCCACCGCTCCTCCCCTCCCACCTCTACAGGGGGACAGTAGTATCCGGTACTTTGAGATAACAGAGGAACCTCCCTATGTCCACTACCTCAGTACCTTCAGCAGCAAGGAGCCTCAGAGGGGGATGGGCTTCATGCCCAAGAGAGGAGTGGATGTCAGCAAGTGTGAGATCGCCAGGTAGGAGACTTTTATTTATTTATTTATTTCACCTTTATTTAACCAGGTAGGCAAATTGAGAACACGTTCTCATTTACAATTGCGACCTGGCCAAGATAAAGCAAAGCAGTTCGACACATACAACAACACATAGTTACACATGGAGTAAAACAAACATACAGTCAATAATACAGTGAAAAATAAGTCTATATACAATATGAGCAAGTGAGGCGAGATAAGGGAGGTGAAGGCAAACAAAATATATATATAAATAAATAAAAATATAAAAAGGCCATGGTGGCGAAGTAAATACAATATAGCAAGTAAAAAAAACACTGGAATGGTTGGTTTGCAGTGGAAGAAGGTGCAAAGTAGAGATAGAAATAATGGGGTGCAAATGAGCAAAATAAATAAATACAGTAGGTAAAGAGGTAGTTGTTTGGGCTAAATTATAGATGGGCTATGTACAGGTGCAGTAATCTATGAGCTGCTCTGAAAGCTGGTGCTTAAAGCTAGTGAGGGAGATAAGTGTTTCCAGTTTCAGAGATTTTTGTAGTTCGTTCCAGTCATTGGCAGCAGAGAACTGGAAGGAGAGGCGGCCAAAGGAAGAATTGGTTTTGGGGGTGACCAGAGAGATATACCTGCTGGAGAGCGTGCTACGGGTGGGCGTTGCTATGGTGACCAGCGAGCTGAGATAAGGGGGGACTTTACCTAGCAGGGTCTTGTAGATGACCTGGAGCCAGTGGGTTTGGCGACGAGTGTGAAGCGAGGGCCAGCCAACGAGAGCGTACAGGTCGCAGTGGTGGGTAGTATATGGGGCTTTGGTGACAAAACGGATGGCACTGTGATAGACTGCATCCAATTTATTGAGTAGGGTTTTGGAGGCTATTTTGTAAATGACATCACCGAAGTCGAGGATTGGTAGGATGGTCAGTTTTACAAGGGTATGTTTGGCAGCATGAGTGAAGGATGCTTTGTTGCGGAATAGGAAGCCGATTCTAGATTTAACTTTGGATTGGAGATGCTTGATGTGAGTCTGGAAGGAGAGTTTACAGTCTAACCAGACACCTAGGTATTTGTAGTTGTCCACATATTCTAAGTCAAATCAAATCAAATCAAATTTTATTAGTCACATACACATGGTTAGCAGATGTTAATGCGAGTGTAGCGAAATGCTTGTTCTTCTAGTTCCGACAATGCAGTAATAACCAACAAGTAATCTAACCTAACAATTCCACAACTACTACCTTATACACACACAAGTGTAAAGGGATAAAGAATATGTACATAAAGATATATGAATGAGTGGTGGTACAGAACGGCATAGGCAAGATGCAGTAGATGGTATAGAGTACGGTATATACATATGAGATGAGTACTGTAGGGTATGCAAACATAAAGTGGCATAGTTTAAAGTGGCTAGTGATACATGTATTACATAAAGATGGCAAGATGCAGTAGATGATATAGAGTACAGTATATACATATACATAAGAGATGTGTAATGTAGGGTATGTAAACATTATATTAAGTGGCATTGTTTAAAGTGGCTAGTGGTACATTTTTACATAATTTCCATCAATTCCCATTTTTAAAGTGGCTGGAGTTGAGTCAGTATGTTGGCAGCGGCCGTTAAATGTTAGTGGTGGCTGTTTAACAGTCTGATGGCCTTGAGATAGAAGCTGTTTTTCAGTCTCTCGGTCCCTGCTTTGATGTACCTGTACTGACCTCGCCTTCTGGATGATAGCGGGGTGAACAGGCAGTGGCTTGGGTGGTTGTTGTCCTTGATGATCTTTATGGCCTTCCTGTGACATCGGGTGGTGTAGGTGTCCTGGAGGGCAGGTAGTTTGCCCCCGGTGATGCGTTCTGCAGACCTCACTACCCTCTAGAGAGCCTTACGGTTGTGGGCGGAGCAGTTGCCGTACCAGGCGGTGATACAGCCCGACAGGATGCTCTCGATTGTGCATCTGTAGAAGTTTGTGAGTGCTTTTGGTGACAAGCCGAATTTCTTCAGCTTCCTGAGGTTGAAGAGGCGCTGCTGCGCCTTCTTCACGACGCTGTCTGTGTGGGTGGACCAATTCAGTTTGTCCGTGATGTGTACACCGAGGAACTTAAAACTTTCCACCTTCTCCACTACTGACCCGTCGATGTGGATAGGGGGGTGCTCCCTCTGCTGTTTCCTGAAGTCCACAATCATCTCCTTTGTTTTGTTGACGTTGAGTGTGAGGTTATTTTCCTGACACCACACTCCGAGGGCCCTCACCTCCTCCCTGTAGGCCGTCTCGTCGTTGTTGGTAATCAGCCTACCACTGTAGTGTCATCCGCAAACTTGATGATTGAGTTGGAGGCGTGCATGGCCACGCAGTCGTGGGTGAACAGGGAGTACAGGAGAGGGCTCAGAACGCACCCTTGTGGGGCCCCAGTGTTGAGGATCAGCGGGGTGGAGATGTTGTTACCTACCCTCACCACCTGGGGGCGGCCCGTCAGGAAGTCCAGGACCCAGTTGCACAGGGCGGGGTCGAGACCCAGGGTCTCGAGCTTGATGACGAGTTTGGAGGGTACTATGGTGTTAAATGCTGAGCTGTAATCGATGAACAGCATTCTCACATGGGTATTCCTCTTGTCCAGATGGGTTAGGGCAGTGTGCAGTGTGGTTGCGATTGCGTCGTCTGTGGACCTATTGGATCGGTAAGCAAATTGGAGTGGGTCTAGGGTGTCCGGTAGGGTGGAGGTGATATGGTCCTTGACTAGTCTCTCAAAGCACTTCATGATGACGGAAGTGAGTGCTACGGGGCGGTAGTCGTTTAGCTCAGTTACCTTAGCTTTCTTGGGAACAGGAACAATGGTGGCCCTCTTGAAGCATGTGGGAACAGCAGACTGGGTAGAACCGTCCAGAGTAGTGATGCTGGACAGGCGGGCAGGTGCAGGCAGCGATCGGTTGAAGAGCATGCATTTAGTTTTACTTGTATTTAAGAGCAATTGGAGGCCACGGAAGGAGAGTTGTATGGCATTGAAGCTCGCCTGGAGGGTTGTTAACACAGTGTCAAAAGAAGGGCCAGAAGTATACAGAATAGTGTCGTCTGCGTAGAGGTGGATCAGAGACTCACCAGCAGCAAGAGCGACATCATTGATGTATACAGAGAAGAGAGTCGGTCCAAGAATTGAACCCTGTGGCACCCCCATAGAGACTGCCAGAGGTCCGGACAACAGACCCTCCGATTTGACACACTGAACTCGATCAGAGAAGTAGTTGGTGAACCAGGCGGGGCAATCATTAGAGAAACCAAGGCTGTCGAGTCTGCCGATGAGGATGTGGTGATTGACAGAGTCAAAAGCCTTGGCCAGGTCAATGAATATGGCTGCACAGTACTGTTTCCTATCGATAGCGGTTAAGATATTGTTTATGACCTTGAGCGTGGCTGAGGTGCACCCATGACCAGCTCTGAAACCAGATTGCATAGCGGAGAAGGTATGGTGGGATTCGAGATGGTCGGTAATCTGTTTGTTGACTTGGCTTTCGAAGACCTTAGAAAGGCAGGGTAGGATAGATATAGGTCTGTAACAGTTTGGGTCTAGAGTGTCTCCCCCTTTGAAGAGGGGGATAACCGCAGCTGCTTTCCAATCTTTGGGAATCTCAGACGACACGAAAGAGAGGTTGAAAAGGATGGTAATAGGGGTGGCAACAATTTCAGCAGATAGTTTTAGAAAGAAAGGGTCCAGATTATCTAGCCCGGCTGATTTTTAAGGGTCCAGATTTTGCAGCTCTTTCAGAACATCAGCTGACTGTATTTGGGAGAAAGAGAAGTGGGGAAGGCTTGGGCGAGTAGCAGAGGGGAGGGCAGTGCTGTTGACCGGGGTAGGGGTAGCCAGGTGGAAAGCATGGCCAGCCGTAGAAAAATGCTTATTGAAATTCTCAATTATAGTGGATTTGTCGGTGGTGACAGTATTTCCTATCTTCAGTGCAGTTGGAAGCTGGGAGGAGGTGTTCTTATTCTCCATGGACTTTACAGTGTCCCAGAACTTTTTTGAGTTTGTGTTGCAGGAAGCAAATTTCTGCTTGAAAAAGCTAGCCTTGGCTTTTCTAACTGCCTGTGTATACTGGTTTCTAGCTTCCCTGAAAAGTTGCATATCACGGGGGCTGTTCGATGCTAATGCAGAACGCCATAGGATGTTTTTCTGTTGGTTAAGGGCAGTCAGGTCAGGAGAGAACCAAGGGCTATATCTGTTCCTGGTTCTAAATTTCTTGAATGGGGCATGCTTATTCAAGATGGTGAGGAAGGCATTTTAAAAAAAATATCCAGGCATCCTCTACTGACGGGATGAGATCAATATCCTTCCAGGATACCTCGGCCAGGTCGATTAGAAAGGCCTGCTCGCTGAAGTGTTTCAGGGAGCGTTTGACAGTGATGAGTGGAGGTCGTTTGATCGCTGACCCATTACGGATACAGGCAATGAGGCAGTGATCGCTGAGATCTTGGTTGAAAACAGCAGAGGTGTATTTGGAGGGCAAGTTGGTTAGGATGATGTCTATGAGGGTACCCGTGTTTACGGAATTGGGGTGATATCTGGTAGGTTCATTGATAATTTGTGTGAGATTGAGGGCATCAAGCTTAGATTGTAGGATGGCTGGGGTGTTAAGCATGTTCCAATTTAGGTCGCCTAGCAGCACAAGCTCTGAAGATAGATGGGGGGCAATCAGTTCACATATGGTGTCCAGAGCACAGCTGGGGGCAGAGGGTGGTCTATAGCAGGCGGCAACAGTGAGAGACTTGTTTTTAGAGAGGTGGATTTTTAAAAGTAGGAGTTCAAATTGTTTCGGAACAGACTTGGATAGTAAAACAGAACTCTGCAGGCAATCCTTGCAGTAGATTGCAACACCGCCCCCTTTGGCCGTTCTATCTTGTCTGAAAATCTTGTAGTTAGGGATGAAAATGTCAGAATTTTTGGTGGTCTTCCTAAGCCAGGATTCAGACACGGCTAAAACATCTGGGTTGGCAGAGTGTGCTAAAGCAGTGAACAAAACAAACTTAGGGAGGAGGCTTCTAATGTTAACATGCATGAAACCAAGGCTATTACGGTTACAGAAGTCATCAAAAGAGAGCGCCTGGGGAATAGGAGTGGAGCTAGGTACTGCAGGGCCTGGATTCACCTCTACATCACCAGAGGAACAGAGGAGGAGTAGGATAAGGGTACGGCTAAAAGCTATGAGAATTGGTCGTTTAGAACGTCTAGAACAGAGAGTAAAAGGAAGTTTCTGGGGGCGATAAAATAGCTTCAAGGAATAATGTACAGACAAAGGTATGGTAGGATGTGAATACAGTGGAGGTAAACCTAGGTAATGAGTGATGATGAGAGAGATATTGTCTCTAGAAACATCATTGAAACCAGGTGATGTCATCGCATATGTGGGTGGTGGAACTGAGAGGTTGGATATATAGTGAGCAGGGCTAGAGGCTCTACAGTGAAATAAGCCAATAAACACTAACCAGAACAGCAATGGACAAGGCATATTTACATTAAGGAGAGGCATGCTTAATCGAGTGATCATAAGGGTCCAGTGAGTAGAGGTTGGTTGGGGTCACGGCGATCCAGACAGCTGGCCGGGTAGCTGGCTATCGGTAGCAAGATAACATAGGATGGAGGTCTGTTTTTTTAATTTTTTTTATTATTATTATTATTATTTTTTCACCTCGTTCGTTTCCATCGGTAGATTAGTGGGGTTCCGTGTGGTAGAGGGGATCGATCCAATTGGCAAAATAGATATAGTGACCCAAGAAAAAAAGAAAAAAAATTGTCCGGTATATTTATTTAGATAGCAGCCGATAAGACAGCTAATAATTAGCAGATGGGTATTCAGAAACGTCGCAATGGAAAAGCCTGTTGAAACCACCTCGGACAATTACGTCGGCAGACCAGTCGTGATGGATCGGCGGGGCTCCGTGTCGGCAATAAAGGGTCCAGTCCAATTGGCAAAAGAGGTATTGTAGCCCAAGAATTCGCAGGTAGACCTCTTCGGCTAGCCGGCAGATGGGCCTAGCTCGAGGCTAGCTCAAGGCTAACTGGTGCTTGTTTCGGGACAGAGGTATTAGCCAGTAGTAGCCACTTGGTTGCAGATAGCTAGCGACGATGATCCGGTGTAATTGTCCAGAGCTTGCGTCAGGAATCCGGTGATGTGGTAGAGAAAAAGCAGTCCTATATTCTCTGGGTTGATATCGCGCCTGCAGACTGGCATGTATTGGCCCGAGCTGAAGCTGGCTGGTGTCCGAGTTAAGGGTGAAGACCGCAGCAGTGGCTAACTGACTACTAGCTAGTAGCTAGTTATCTGGCTAGCTTCTGATTGGGGTTACGGTTCTAAAGTATTAAAAAAAATAGCAGATCCGTACCACATTGGGTGAGGCGGGTTGCGGGAATGTATATTCAGTTCCAAGATGGAAAGTGAAAATTAAAATATATACGAAATGTATACAAAAAATACGAGGACTATTTACGCGGGACAAGACGGGACAAGACAAACACACGTCCGACTGCTACGCCATCTTGGAACAAACATACACACACACATACACAGACTCACACACATACAAACACACTACACACATACAAACACACTACACTCAAGGAACCCCTGGAGATCCTCAAGGAACCTCTGGAGATCCTCAAGGAGCCCCTGGAGATGCTCAAGGAACCCTTGGAGATACTCAAGGAACCCTTGGAGATACTCAAGGAACCCTTGGAGATACTCAAGGAACCCTTGGAGATACTCAAGGAACCATTGGAGATACTCAAGGAACCCTTGGAGATACTCAAGGAACCATTGGAGATACTCAAGGAACCCTTGGAGATACTCAAGGAACCCTTGGAGATACTCAAGGAACCCTTGGAGATACTCAAGGAACCATTGCTCGTCAATGGTTCGATCCTATTTGCACCCTCGGTTAGTTGAGGGGTTCTTGGAGAAACCTTTCATGTTGCAATGAAGCAACAGCTCCCCGGAGGAACCCTGGAGTGGAGGTGTGGCTTAGTAGGGGCGTGGATTTAAGATCAATGTTTTCTGGAGTAAATGTGGGAGTAAATGTCATTCCTGTTCATCTGTTCTGTCGTATAGTTGTCACATGTAAAGGTGGAACACTGACAGTGAGGCTGACAGATGAATTTGAGTTGGACAAGAGCCTATGAAAATCTAACGGTAGTAATAGTTACCACTTTATTACTATATGTAATCAGCAATGTTAATATTCATATTATTTATATTATAAACTGGGTGGAATGAGCCCTGAGTGCTGATTGGCTGACAGCCATGGTATATCAGACCGTATACAACGGGTATGACAAAACATGTATTTTTACTGCCCTAATTACGTTGGTAACCAGTTTATAACAGCAATAAGGCACGTCAGGGGTTAGTGGTATATGGCCAATATATCACGGCTAAGGGCTGTGTCATAGCACTCGTACATAAAAACATCCCTTAGCTGTGGTATATTGGCCATATACAACACCCACACCCCCCCCCCCCCGGGCCTTATTGCTTAATTAGATCGCGGACTACAGGAAAAGGAGGGCCGAGCACGCCCCCATTCACATCGACGGGGCTGTAGTGGAGCAGGTTGAGAGCTTCAAGTTCCTTGGTGTCCACATCACCAACAAACTATCATGGTCCAAACACACCAGGACAGTCCGGAAGAGGCCACGACAACGCTTATCCCCCCCCCCACCCCCCCCCCTCAGCAGGCTGAAAAGATTTGGCATGGGACCTCAAAAAGTTCTACAGCTGCACCATCGAGAGAATCCTAACCGGTTGCATCACCGCCTGGTATGGCAACTGCTCGGCATCTGACCGTAAGGCGCTACAGAGGGTAGTGCGTAAGGCCCAGTACCTTACAAATTGTCAAAGACTCCAGCGACCCAAGTCATAGAGTGTTCTCTCTGCTACCGGAGCGCCATGCTTGGGACCAATTGGCTCTTTAACAGCTTCTACCCCAAAGCCATAAGACTGATGAACAGTTAATCAAATGGCTACTCTGACTATTTACATTGACCCCTTTATTTTATTATTATTATTATTGTTTTGCACTGACTCTCTTGCACAGCCTCGATGTACGTACACACACACACACACACACACACACACACATACACACACACACACACACACACAGTCTTGTACACACACACACACAACTGCTAGTCTCTATTTATTATCTATGCCTAGTTACTTTTACCCCTACCTACATGTACATATTACCTCAATGACCTTGACTAACCTGTACCCCCGCACATTGACTCGGTACCGGTACCCCCTGTATATAGACTCGTTATTGTTATTTTATTGTGTTACTATTTTTCCTTTAGTTTATTTAGCTATTTTTTTCTTACTTACTTTAACAGAAAACTCTTTAACAAAACTCTGTTTGTTAAAGAGCATCTTAAGCATTTCACGGTAACCTGTTGTATTCGGGCGCAAATGACAAATACAATACAATTTGATTTGAATATGTAATACGCATCAATATTTAAGTAAAAGTTAAATGTGCAGTGTACAAACATAACATGATGAACAGGAATGACATTTACACTGACGGGTGACCAAAAATAACTATCTGAAAGGCACGCCTCCAATAAGCCATGCCTCTACACTATGTTATTAAAAAGGATCCGGTTGGAACCTTTACACAGGGCTTCCTCAAAGAACCTTTTTAGAGGGGTTCCTCAAAGAACCTTTTTCGAGGGGTTCCTCAAAGAACCTTTTTGAACTGGAAAGGTTCCGTCGGTAATGCCTCCCAAAAGTTTCTTCCAGGCACCTTTACTTTCCCAGTATTTTTCCAATGTTCCATCCCAAGAATAAGTCCCTTTTCTCCCGGGTAACCCGCTATTTCCCTCCAAAACCGGAAGTGTCATTCAAAAGCATTATAAAGCATTATAAAGCATATAAATATGTCTAGATTTGATTAGAGCTTTGAGCCGCATGAAAATTCAAGCCTGTTGCTACCTGAGCCAGATGAGTCCTACATTAAAGACATTTTATGAGCCCAAGCCTAAAAAAAATGTCAAATGATTGTCTAATAGGATATGATAGGCTAAGGGCTACTGCACATTACACACACCAGAAAAACATAAATACCCATAGATGTTACGCTGTCTTGGGAAAATCAATGAAACTAGCTCCAGTAACCTGTGTGGACTGTATTACGGTTCTGTACTGTAGACCTAATGCATTATATGGACTGGAATTACACACCTCGTTCAAACCATGAAGCTGCATGGGAGAGAACACCTGAGGCCTACAAAAGTTACAAGTATAGGCTAGGGAATTAGATTTTAATTTTGAAATATAATAGGCCCTATTTTACATTTTCAAAATTAGTAGGCAGACGCATAACCCCTTCATAATATTCCTCCGAATGTTGTATTACCTCCTCCTTCTCTAGTGTTGCTTCAGTCCTTCCTCGCTCTCAACAGTTAAATTAAATCTGTTTCGTTGTCCTTATATTGATCATTCTAATGACATCCTTGAATAATATGGGACTGGAATTAGATGCAGACGGCTTTCGCTTTCTCTTCACGAAGATTGAATGGTTATGGGTCTGAATTAATAACTGCTATAGTCTACCACCATCTGAATGGTTATGGGTCTGAATTAATAACTGCTATAGTCTACCACCATCTGAATGGTTATGGGTCTGAATTAATAACTGCTATAGTCTACCACCATCTGAATGGTTATGGGTCTGAATTAATAACTGTTATAGTCTACCACCATCTGAATGGGTCTGAATTAATAACTGTTATAGTCTACCACCATCTGAATGGGTCTGAATTAATAACTGTTATAGTCTACCACCATCTGAATGGTTATGGGTCTGAATTAATAACTGTTATTGTCATAGCTGTCGCTTTCCTCATCCTCGGATGAGGTGAGGAGAGAAGGATCTTCGGACCAAAATGCGGAGTCAGGGAAATAAGCCATTTTTATTATATAACACGACGTAGACTAAACAAAACAAAACACTTTCAACACTTACAAAATAACAAAACGACGTCGACGCAACCTGAACATAAACTTACATAGACAAACGTAAACTCACGAACAGGAACGGACATCGAAACATACGAACAGCCAAACAGTCCCGTTTGTGAATATATATCGAACAACACGAAACATCACAGGAGACAATCACCCACAAACAAGCAGTGAAAATGCCCTACCTAAATATGACTCTTGATTAGAGGAAAATGCAAACCACCTGCCTCTAATCAAGAGCCATACCAGGCAAACCGAAACCAACATAGAAACAGATAACATAGACTGCCCACCCAAAACACATGCCCTGACCATAAACACATAAAAAACAACATAAAACAGGTCAGGACTGTTACAGTACCCCCCCCTTAAGATGCGCACGCCGGGCGCACAATCACAAAGTCCAGGGGAGGGTCCGGGTGGGCAGTTGACCACGGTGGTGGTTCCGGCTCAGGACGCTGTCCCCATACCACCATAGTCACTCCCCTCTTCTGTCTACCCCTTCTAATGACCACCCTAACACTACCTTCCCCTAAATAAACAGCTAGCACCGGGACAAGGGGCAGCACCGGGACAAGGGGTAGCACCGGGACAAGGGGCAGCACTAGAACAAGGGGCAGCACCTGGATAAGGACCATCACCGGAATAAGGGGCAGCACCGGGACAAGGGGCAGCACCGGGACAAGGGGCAGCACCGGGACAAGGGGCAGCACCGGGACAAGGGGCAGCACCGGGACAAGGGGCAGCACCGGGACAAGGGGCAGCACCGGGACAAGGGGCAGCACCGGGACAAGGGGCAGCACCGGGACAAGGGGCAGCACCGGGACAAGGGGCAACACCGGGACAAGGGGCAGATCTCGGCTGAAGGACTCTGGCAGGTCCTGTTTGGACGGCTCTGGCAGGTCCATGCAGGCTGACGGCTCTCGACGCTCATGGCAGACTGACGGCTCTCTACGCTCATGGCAGGCTGACGGCTCTCGACGCTCATGGCAGACTGACGGCTCTCTACGCTCATGGCAGGCTGACGGCTCTCGACGCTCATGGCAGGCTGACGGCTCTCGACGCTCATGGCAGGCTGACGGCTCTCGACGCTCATGGCAGGCTGACGGCTCTCGACGCTCATGGCAGGCTGACGGCTCTCGACGCTCATGGCTCTCTGACGGCTCTGGCTGCTCATGGCTCTCTGACGGCTCTGGCTGCTCATGGCTCTCTGACGGCTCTGGCTGCTCATGGCTCTCTGACGGCTCTGGCTGCTCATGGCTCTCTGACGGCTCTGGCTGCTCATGGCTCTCTGACGGCTCTGGCTGCTCATGGCTCTCTGACGGCTCTGGCTGCTCATGGCTCTCTGACGGCTCTGGCTGCTCATGGCTCTCTGGCGGCTCTAGCAGATCCTGTCTGGTTGGCGGCTCTAGCAGATCCTGTCTGGTTGGCGGCTCTGGCAGATCCTGTCTGGTTGGCGGCTCTGGCAGATCCTGTCTGGTTGGCGGCTCTGGCAGATCCTGTCTGGCGGGCGGCTCTAGCGGCTCCTGTCTGGCTGACGGCTCTAGCGGCTCCTGTCTGGCGGATGGCTCTGTAGGCTTATGGCAGACGGGCGGCTTTGCAGGCTCATGGCAGACGGGCGGCTTTGCAGGCTCCTGGCAGACGGATGGCTCAGATGGCGCTGGGGAGACGGATGGCTCAGATGGCGCTGGGGAGACGGATGGCTCAGATGGCGCTGGGGAGACGGATGGCTCAGATGGCGCTGGGGAGACGGATGGCTCAGATGGCGCTGGGGAGACGGATGGCTCTGGCCGGATACGGCGCACTGTAGACCTGGTGCGTGGTGCCGGAACTGGAGGCACCGGGCTAATGATACACACCTTCCTACTAGTGCGTGGAGCAGGGACAGGGCACACTGAACTCTCAAAGCGTACTCTATACCTGGTGCGTGGTACCGGCACTGGTGGCACCTGGCTGAGGGCACGCACCTCAGGACTAGTACGGGGAGAAGTGACAGTGTGTACAGGACTTAGGAGACGCACAGGTGGCTTAGTGCGTGGGGCCGGAACTGGAGGCACCGGGCTAGATACACGCACTACAGGGAGAGTGCGTGGAGGAGGAACAGGGCTCAGGATACGCACTGGTAGCCTAGTGCGTAGTGTATACACTGTAGGTACTAGGCTGGGGCGGGGAGGTGGTGCCGGAAATACCGGACCGTGGAGGCGTACTGGCACTCTTGAGCATTGAGCTTGCCCAACCTTACCTGGTTGAATACTCCCGGTTGCCCGACCAGTGCGGGGAGGTGGAATAACCCGCACCGGCCTATGTAGGCGAACCGGGGAAACCATGCGTAAGGCAGGTGCCATGTATGCCGGCCCGAGGAGACGCACTGGAGACCAGACGCGTTGAGCCGGCCTCATGACACCTGGCTCAATACCCAATCTAGCCCTCCCAGTGCGGGGAGGTGGAATAACCCGCACTGGGCTATGCACTCGTACAGGAGACACCGTGCGCTCTACTGCGTAACACGGCGCCTGCCCGTACTCCCGCTCTCCACGGTAAGCCTGGGAAGTGGGCGCATGTCTCCTACCTGCCCTTGGCCCACTACCCTTTAGCCCCCCCCCAAGAAATTTTTGGGAGTTACTCACGGGCTTTTTCGGCTTCCGTGCCAGACACGTTCCCTCATAGCTCCGGTTCCTCTCTCCGGCAGCCTCCGCTCTCCTCAGTGCCTCCAGCTGTTCCCATGGGAGGCGATCTCTACCAGCTAGGATCTCCTCCCATGTGTAGACACCCTTTCCATCCAGAACATCGTCCCATGTCCATTGCTCCTTCTTCTGTCCCTTACTCCGTTTAGCATTCCCATACCGCTTGGTCTCTGTATTTTGGTGGGTGATTCTGTCATAGCTGTCGCTTTCCTCATCCTCGGATGAGGTGAGGAGAGAAGGATCTTCGGACCAAAATGCGGAGTCAGGGAAATAAGCCATTTTTATTATATAACACGACGTAGACTAAACAAAACAAAACACTTTCAACACTTACAAAATAACAAAACGACGTCGACGCAACCTGAACATAAACTTACATAGACAAACGTAAACTCACGAACAGGAACGGACATCGAAACATACGAACAGCCAAACAGTCCCGTTTGTGAATATATATCGAACAACACGAAACATCACAGGAGACAATCACCCACAAACAAGCAGTGAAAATGCCCTACCTAAATATGACTCTTGATTAGAGGAAAATGCAAACCACCTGCCTCTAATCAAGAGCCATACCAGGCAAACCGAAACCAACATAGAAACAGATAACATAGACTGCCCACCCAAAACACATGCCCTGACCATAAACACATAAAAAACAACATAAAACAGGTCAGGACTGTTACAGTTATAGTCTACCACCATCTGAATGGGTCTGAATTAATAACTGCTATAGTCTACCACCATCTGAATGGGTCTGAATTAATAACTGCTATAGTCTACCACCATCTGAATGGTTATGGGTCTGAATTAATAACTGTTATAGTCTACCACTATCTGAATGGTTATGGGTCTGAATTAATAACTGCTATAGTCTACCACCATCTGAATGGTTATGGGTCTGAATTAATAACTACTATAGTCTACCACCATCTGAATGGGTCTGAATTAATAACTGTTATAGTCTACCACCATCTGAATGGTTATGGGTCTGAATTAATAACTGCTATAGTCTACCACCATCTGAATGGTTATGGGTCTGAATTAATAACTACTATAGTCTACCACCATCTGAATGGGTCTGAATTAATAACTGTTATAGTCTACCACCATCTGAATGGTTATGGGTCTGAATTAATAACTGCTATAGTCTACCACCATCTGAATGGTTATGGGTCTGAATTAATAACTGCTATAGTCTACCACCATCTGAATGGGTCTGAATTAATAACTGCTATAGCCTGCCACCATCCCACATTCTCTCTTCTTTCAAACTTCCCGGCGAGTTATTTTGGGTGCAAGCTTGCATACCTTTTCAAATAGTCTATTAATATGAAGAAGAAAAAATATCCAACAAGCTTTTCTAGTGTAGCTTTTCCTGGGACTCCAAGAGCTAAGAAGGAGAGGCCAGTGGAGCGCAGGTGAACATGACGATAGAGGCTATGTTATTTATTTATTTATTTATTTATTTGTGGGGGGTGCAAAGGAGCAAAATAAATAAATACAGTAGGTAAAGAGGTAGTTGTTTGGGCTAAATTATAGATGGGCTATGTACAGGTACATGTACATGTTAGAAGCTTATACAGATTAACCCATCATTCATTAGATAGATATATGGATAATACTGCATTGAATTACCTGAACGAGGTAGTCCAGGATATCTATATACTACATGTAACTGACAAAATAAAGGAAACACCAATATATGGTGTCTTAATAGAGTGGTGGTCCAACACGAGCCGCCAGAACAGTGTCAACGCACCTTGGCATAAGTTTTACAAGTGTCTGGACCTCTATTGGAGGAATGTGACACCATTCACAAGAAATTCCATCATTTGGTGTTATGTTAATGGAGGTGGAAAACGTCGTGCGCTCCAGTATCTCCCATAAGTTTTCAATTGGGTTGAGAGCTGGTGACTGAGACGGCCATGGCATATGGTTAACATCGTTTTCATGCTCATCAAACCAGTCAGTGACCACTGGTGCCCTGTGGGGATATTGTCATCCTGGATAGAAATGATTCACCAGAGGTTGAAGGTGATCACTCAGAATGACTGTGTATTTATTGGTGTTAACCTTGCTCTCTAAGGGGTTGAGTGGACCTAAACCATGCCAGGAAAATGCACTCCACCACCATAACAGATCCACCAGAACTCTAATTTACTCATTCATTCACATAGCCTGTACTGTACCTCATTCATTCACACAGCCTGTACTGTACCTCATGCATTCACATAGCCTGTACTGTACCTCATTCATTCACATAGCCTGTACTGTACCTCATTCATTCACATAGCCTGTACTGTACCTCATGCATTCACATAGCCTGTACTGTACCTCATGCATTCACATAGCCCGTACTGTACCTCATGCATTCACATAGCCTGTACTGTACCTCATTCATTCACATAGCCTGTACTGTACCTCATTCATTCACATAGCCTGTACTGTACCTCATTCATTCACATAGCCTGTACTGTACCTCATTCATTCACATAGCCTGTACTGTACCTTATTCGTTCACATAGCCTGTACTGTACCCCATTCATTCACATAGCCTGTACTGTACCTCATTCATTCACATAGCCTGTACTGTCCTTAATTTTGGCAGTTACCAGTATATATGTTTGTATATATATATATACACAAGTAATATAAGTATTACTTGTGTAAGTATTCAGGCCCCTTGACTTTTTCCACATTTAGTTACGTTACAGCCTTATTCTAAAATGGATTAAATATACGTTTTTCCTCATCAATCTACACACAATACCCCATAATTACATCACAATACCCCAAAATGACAAAGCAACAACAGGTTATTTGAATTTTCTGCACATTTATTAAAAATTAAAAACTGAAATACCTTATTTAACATACATAAGTATTCAGACACTTTGCTAAGAGACTCGAAACCTGGCACCATCCCTACGGTGAAGCATGGTGGTGGCAGCATCATGCTGTGGGGATGTTTTTCAGCGGCAGGGACTGGGAAACTAGTCAGGATCGAGGGAAAGATGAACGGAGCAAAGTACAGAGTGATCCTTGATGAAAACCTGCTCCAGAGCGCCTTAAGCACACAGCCAAGACAACGCAGGAGTGGCTTCCAGACAAGTCTCTGAATGTCCTTGAGTGGCCCAACCAGAGCCTGGACTTGAACCCGATCGAACATCTCTGGAGAGACATGAAAATAGCTGTGCAGCGACGCTCCCCATTCAACCTGAATGAGATTGAGAGGATCTGCAGTTAAGAATGGGAGAAACTCCCCAAATACAGGTGCGCCAAGCTTGTAGCGTCAAACCCAAGAAGACTCGAGGCTGTAATCGCTGCCAAAGGTGCTTCAACAAAGTACTGAGTAAAGGGTCTGAATACTTATGTAAATGTGACAATTGTTTTTAATTTTTTATATATATTTGCTAACATTTCTTAAAACCTGATTTTAATTTGTCATGATGGGGTATTGTGTGTAGATTGATGAAGGGAAGAAAAAAACAATTGAATCCATTTTAGAATAAGGCTGTAACATAACAAAATGTGGAACAAGTCAAGGGGTCTAAATACTTTATATTGATCTTGAAGAGGATTGTCTATTTTGGATGCTATTTGAATGTTGTTGAGAAAGCGAGAGAAAGATTTGCATGCACACTGATTTAAAGCAACAATATTTGAGTGAGAGGCTGTTTAAAAACTCTTGAGCTGAAATTTAAAAAAAAATATATATCTTTACAATATTAAAATAATGTGACCCCCGATAGCCAGATGGAGATGTGTAAATTAGACTCTGTCCTAATATTACTGTAGCATAGGCTATGATGCAACAAATGTACCTGTTACCAGCTGTCTGTTCGCACCCTGAGCGTTGATGATTGATCCTTGAGAAAGCAGAGAGAAGGCCATAGAGAAGCCAGATGTAGACTTCGCATATGTTATTTAACAGTTCCATTTCACGTCATGCTGTTCATAGTAATCATTTATTATAAATGACCGGTTTCTCGCAGGTATTTATCCCGGGAAACCAAGAGTGGGTTTTTGGCGGTGAATCTTAGTAAATCTCGGTAATCCGGTTCCTGCCAATAAACCCTAACACACACACACACACACACACACAGACACAGACACAGACACACACACACACACCACACACACACACACACACACACAGACACAGACACAGACATACACACACACAGACACACACACAGACACACACAGACACACACACACACACACACACACACACACACACACACACACACACACACACACACACACACACACACACACAATTAGGGATAGATGTTATGCACAGGTACATGCAGGGTGTAGGCTTTAGCTCAGCAGGTAGGCTTTAGCTCAGCAGGTAGGCTTTAGCTCAGCAGGTAGGCTTTAGCTCAGCAGATAGGCTTTAGCTCAGCAGGTAGGCTTTAGCTCAGCAGGTAGGCTTTAGCTCAGCAGGTAGGCTTTAGCTCAGCAGGTAGGCTTTAGCTCAGCAGGCGAATGTGAGAGTATTTGTTGTGGCTATTCTCAAATTTGGACTTTCCTCTGTTCCCCAGGTTATATAAGCTTCATGACAAGAAGTGTGAACCCATTGCCATGACAGTACCTAGAAAGGTAAGCCACACTCTCTCTATCCCTCTCCCTCCTTACATTAACGAACAGGTGTTAAACTCATTCCACGGAGGGCTGAGTGTCTTTGGCTTTTCTCTCCTCCCAGGTACTTGATTGATGAATTAAGGTCACTAATCAGTAAGGAACTCCCCTCACCTGGTTGTCTAGGGCTTAATGGAAAGGAAAAACCAAAAACCTGCAGACACTAGGCCCTCCATGGAATGTGTTTGACACCCCTGCGTTAACGGCTTGTTAAAACTAAGCATATTTACCTCTCTCCCACCCCTTTGCACCTCTCCCCTCCAGTCGGACCTGTTCCAGGATGACCTGTATCCAGACACGGCAGGTCCCGACCCAGCCCTGGAGCCAGAGGAGTGGCTGGAGGGGCGAGACGAGGACCCCATCCTTCAGTCCATGAGGGACGGCTACGTTCCCCCCAAGAGCCGCGAGCTCAAAGTGGCCAGGAAGAATGTTCTGGACTCCAGACCCACCCCCAGACGCAGCATGTCCTCCTGCGATGGCTCAGCCAACCTGCCCGTGAGTCAGACTAAATATATCACCTCTTTATCTGAATGTTTGTCTAAAAACCCTTGTTCCCGACCTGTCTGTCCTGTCTCTGATCTGTCTGTCCTCTCCTTGACCTGTCTCTCATGTACCTGTCTGTCCTCTCCTTGACCTGTCTCTCCTGTTTCTTCTTTCCATCTCCTCTCTCTCCTTCCTCCATCTCTCCATCCCTCCTTCCCTCTCTCCTTCCTCCATCTCTCCTTCCTCCATCCCTCCTTCCCTCTCTCCTTCCTCCATCTCTCCATCCCTCATTCCCTCTCTCCTTCCTCCCTCTCTCCTTCCTCCATCTCTCCATCCCTCATGCTCTCTCCTTCATCCCTCCTCCCTCTCTCTCCTTCCTCCATCCCTCCTCCCTATCTCTCCATCTCTCCATCCCTCCTCCCTATCTATCCATCCCTCCTCCCTCTCTCTCATTCCTCCATCTCTCTCCATCCCTCCTTCCTCCCTCTCTCCTTCCTCCATCTCTCCATCCCTCCTCCCTCTCTCCAGCCTCAGTTGGTAGATCGGTTGTTGGAGGAAGTTAAGAATCTCAAGGCGACAGTTCTGTCTCAAGAGAAGAGAATCTGTGACCTGGAGAATAAACTATCCAAGTACACCAACGGCACAGCCTGACACACACACACACACACACACAGACAGACACACACACACACACACACAGACAGACAGACAGACAGACAGACAGACAGAGACACACACACACACAGACAGACAGACAGACAGACAGACAGACAGACAGACAGACAGACAGACAGACAGACACACACACACATCCCGCACACACACACCGCGGCAACCCCTACACACACAAATACAGATACAACGTTAAAACACACTGAAACAACACCGCCATTCCCCTACACACACTGCACAATAACCTCACTGACCTCATATACACCGCGTGATTCAGTCAAAGGCATAATCAACAAGCACATTGCACTTGACCTTTAAAGGCGCATTGTCAGAGGTGCTGTATGCAACCTGCCTTTAAATTAATCTGTCCCTAACAACCCCAATAACGCCTAACTTCAAACACACATAACCCCCCACCCCCCAAAACACACACATAACCCCCCCCAAAACACACACATAACCCCCCCCAAAACACACACATAACCCCCCCTACCCCCCAAAAACACACATAACTCCCCACCCCCCAAAACACACATAACTCACACACCCCAAAACACACACATAACACCCCCCCAAAACACACACATAACACACCCCAAAAACACACATAACCCCCCAAAACACACACATAACACACCCCAAAAACACACATAACCCCCCAAAACACACACATAACACACCCCAAAAACACACATAACCCCCCCAAAACACACACATAACACACCCCAAAAACACACATAACCCCCCCAAAACACACACATAACACACCCCAAAAACACACATAACCCCCCAAAACACACACATAACACACCCCAAAAACACACATAACCCCCCAAAACACACACATAACCCACACACCCCAAAATACGCACATAACCCCCCCAAAACACACACATAACCCACACCCCCCCCCCAAAACACACACATAACCCACACCCCCCCAAAACACACACATGACCCACACACCCCAAATAAACACACATGCATAAAAACACACACCACACCGATGCTCGCCCTAGAGACAGATGTCAGTTGAACATGCTGTATGAGTAAAGGGTTGTGAGAAAGATGGCTGTTAGTAGGTTTGCAAAATCTCCGGTCATTTCTCCACATTTTCCTGAAATTTTGTCTTGAAGAATTCTAGAATCAGGAGAGAATACGCCGGAATTCTAGAATCAGGAGAGAATACGCCGGAATTCTAGAATCAGGAGAGAATACGCCGGAATTCTAGAATAGGCCGGAATTCTAGAATCCTCCAAACAAGATTTCTGGAAAAAAATGGATTTTCATGAAAAAATACTGTAGTGTATACTATGGTAGGAATACTGTAGCATTTACTGTAGTTTTTATACGGAGTGGAGTCAGCAAAATACTGTAGTATTTAAAGTTTATTATAGTATAAATACTGTAGTAAAAATAGCAGTATGTACTGTAGTATTTTTGCAGACTGTAGTATACTGTAGTATTTACTGTTGTGTTTTTTCAGACTGTAGTATTTACTGTAGTATTTTTGCAGACTGTAGTATACTGTAGTATTTACTGTTGTGTTTTTGCAGACTGTAATATTTACTGTAGTATTTTTGCAGACTGTAGTATACTGTAGTATTTTTGCAAACTGTAGTATACTGTTGTGTTTTTGCAGACTGTAGTATTTACTGTAGTATTTTTGCAGACTGTAGTATTTACTCTAGTGTTTTTGCAGACTGTAGTATACTGTAGTATTTACTGTTGTGTTTTTATTTTATTATCTTTGACATAGAAGTGTGTGTGGGGGGGGGGGGGGGGGGGGGGTTCTCCTTGAAGAAACCTGCTGGAGAAATACTAAAAGAGCAAATGTTCCACAACCTTGAAGGAACGGAGACTTCAGCCATTTTGCTCTTCTCTACAACCTGTAGGGAACACAATATATGGTCTATACTTGGCATGTCGGTTTCTCACTCATGTGAATATGGGGGAGGGGAATGGGCAGGGTATATGCAAATTGAATACTGTAGTATTTTACGCAGACTGTAGTTTTCTTGCCGACACATTATTGTAGTATTTACTACAGTGTTATTCTGTTGATAATGCTGTAGTATTTACTATAGTATTATTCAGTATACTACAACATTCTATACCAAGTACTACACATGATCGAGAGATACTATAGTGTATAGTATAGTATTCTACAGTATACTAAATTTTACTACAGTATTCTATACTAAGTACTGTATTATTCTATGGTAAACTGTAGTATTTTTTTATGTGGGTTATCGGAATTTTGCAACCAACCCTAGTTTTGAGTTTGTATTTACATACAGTCCAAAAGATGAATGCAGGTCTGGTTGAAGGACTAAAGTAAGTGATTAAAGTTTGTTTAAATGTTTTTTATTGTTGTTTTCAGAGGATAGGTTTTGCTGAAAGTTCTCCCGCTCTAGGTGCTTCTGGAAATTGGATCACACACACTCTGTCACACACTCTGTCCCCCACTCTGTCACACACTCTGTCCCCCACTCTGTCACACACTCTGTCCCCCACTCTGTCACACACTCTGTCTCCCTCTCTGTCCCCCACTCTGTCACACACTCTGTCACACACTCTGTCCCCCACTCTGTCACACACTCTGTCACACACTCTGTCACACACTCTGTCACACACTCTGTCACACACTCTGTCACACACTCTGTCCCCCTCTCTGTCCCCCTCTCTGTCACACACTCTGTCACACACTCTGTCCCCCTCTCTGTCTCCCTCTCTGTCACACACTCTGTCACACACTCTGTCACACACTCTGGCACACACTCTGGCACACACTCTGGCACACACTCTGTCCCCCTCCTTATCCGTCCATCGCCGACCAACACTCAGTAATAACAGGATCTGTTAACCTTCTCAAAATGTAAATAGTGTGATTATAAAAATAACAAAAATAAAAAAGAGTTTTGTGTATTCTGTAAAGGATGAGACACGACATCAATAAAAACAATCTTTCTTTTTTCTTAAGCTTGGGTTATCCTTTCAATTTCTCACGGAGCTGCTCACATTGCAGCTATGTGTTATTAGATATTATACTGCTTATATTGTAGCTGTGTGTTATTAGGTATTATACTGATTGTATTGTAGCTGTGTGTTATTAGATATTATACTGATTGTATTGTAGCTGTGTGTTATTAGGTATTATACTGCTTATATTGTAGCTGTGTGTTATTAGGTATTATACTGCTTATATTGTAGCTGTGTTTTATTAGGTATTATACTGATTGTATTGTAGCTGTGTGTTATTAGATATTATACTGATTGTATTGTAGCTGTGTGTTATTAGGTATTATACTGCTTATATTGTAGCTGTGTGTTATTAGGTATTATACTGATTGTATTGTAGCTGTGTGTTATTAGGTATTATACTGATTGTATTGTAGCTGTGTGTTATTAGGTATTATACTGCTTGTATTGTAGCTGTGTGTTATTAGGTATTATACTGATTGTATTGTAGCTGTGTGTTATTAGGTATTATACTGATTGTATTGTAGCTGTGTGTTATTAGGTATTATACTGATTGTATTGTAGCTGTGTGTTATTAGGTATTATACTGATTGTATTGTAGCTGTGTGTTATTAGGTATTATACTGATTGTATTGTAGCTGTGTGTTATTAGGTATTATACTGATTGTATTGTAGCTGTGTGTTATTAGGTATTATACTGATTGTATTGTAGCTGTGTGTTATTAGGTATTATACTGATTGTATTGTAGCTGTGTGTTATTAGGTATTATACTGATTGTATTGTAGCTGTGTGTTATTAGGTATTATACTGATTGTATTGTAGCTGTGTGTTATTAGGTATTATACTGATTGTATTGTAGCTGTGTGTTATTAGGTATTATACTGATTGTATTGTAGCTGTGTGTTATTAGGTATTAGGCCAGAAAATGGCGGCAAATCCCCTAGTCTCTCTCTCCCTCCCTATCTCTCACACACCCACACAAACACCCTGACCTCCCTTGCACCCACCCACACACACACACACTCACCCTGACCACCCACAAACACACACACACTCACCCTGACCACCCACACACACACACACACACAGAGAGAATTAGGGAGAAACAAAGTGAAATCTACTGCTGTTCTCGGAATCAATGACCTAACCTCTGATGGCTGTGTGCGTGTGCGTGCGTGCCAGGGTTTCCGGTATGAAAAGGAGGTGCCTGTCATTTGACCGGCAGCATTTTAATTTACCGGACATTTGAGAAATGTCCCGGACGCATACAGTGCATTCGGAAACTATTCAGACCCCACCCGATTTACATAAGTATTCAGACCCCACCCGATTTACATAAGTATTCAGACCCCACCCGATTTACATAAGTATTCAGACCCCACCCGATTTACATAAGTATTCAGACCCCACCCGATTTACATAAGTATTCAGACCCCACCCGATTTACATAAGTATTCAGACCCCACCCGATTTACATAAGTATTTAGACCTCACCCGATTTACATAAGTATTTAGACCCCACCCGATTTACATAAGTATTCAGACCCCACATTATTTACATAAGTATTCAGACCCCAATTTATTTACATAAGTATTCAGACCCCACTTTATTTACATAAGTATTCAGACCCTACCTACATAAGTATTCAGACCCCACCGTATTTACATAAGTATTCAGACCCTTTGGTATGAGATTCGAAATTGAGCTCAGATGCATCCTGTTTCCATTGACCATCCTTGAAATGTTTCGACAACTTGATTGGAGTCCACTTGTGGTAAATTCAGTTGATTGGACATGATTTGAAAAGGCACACTCCTGTCTTTATAAGGTCCCAAAAAATCTGGTTTTGCTTTGTAATTATGGTGTATTGTGTGTAGATTGATGAGGGAGGGGGGGACTATTTAATCAATTTTAGAATAAGGCTGTTAACGTAACAAAATGTGGAAAAAGTCAAGGGGTCTGAATACTTTACGAATGTATGGATTGGGTGTGTAACCTGATTAGTTCGTCCACCCACGGTGCTCAGAATAACAGAAATCACGTTTAGATTATGGTAATTCATCTCAACCGAGCATGCAAATCGAGGATGCAATGACATGTGTTCTTCTTACCGCGCACTTTGAAGATGTTCGAGTAACTGACTGATTCCACATGTTCTTTTCCTCAGCCAACAAGACGAGTAACTGACTGGTTCCACATGTCCTTTTCCTCAGCCAACAAGACGAGTAACTGACTGGTTCCACATGTCCTTTTCCTCAGCCAACAAGACGAGTAACTGACTGGTTCCACATGTCCTTTTCCTCAGCCAACAAGACGAGTAACTGACTGGTTCCACATGTCCTTTTCCTCAGCCAACAAGACGAGTAACTGACTGGGACCACATGTCCTTTTCCTCAGCCAACAAGACGAGTAACTGACTGGGACCACATGTCCTTTTCCTCAGCCAACAAGACGAGTAACTGACTGGGACCACATGTCCTTTTCCTCAGCCAACAAGACGAGTAACTGAACAGCAAACAATCACTAGCCTATTATGCAGTAAAGCATAGCGGGAGTTTCATATTTCGGGAAGCACATAGTCACTATAAAAAAATTTACATTTATAATTAAGCATTCCATGCATCATCGCATTTGCAGACTTATGTAAAATAGCCTACTATTTGTAATGTGATGAGTATATTGGATAGTCATAATTTAGGCAAATTATATAACTCAATCCCTGTTCGCAAAAAAAAAAAAAGACAGTTCAATGACCGCATATAATATAGTGTAGAGGACTGGGCTATTGGCTTTATCAGATACGTTTCGTCTTTCTTTGCATGGGAGAAACAATACAATTCAACTACACTTTGTATGACTGGAGTTTTACTACGACTGGGTAGCCTACCATGCTGACACTGACAAAACAATCAATAAAAGCGACTTTGTCCATAGGCCAACGATATAAGGGGAAAGAGACAGAAATAGAATATGACAAGAGGAAAATGATTGTCCAAAAACAACTTTTAAGCGCCACTGACCCAACAATATTAGAGTGAATATGCTCTTCCCTGGTGCCAATAAAATAGGTATATCGCCAAACGTTACTGTTGTTCGCTCAACTAAAAGAAAGATTCGAGGATTTTCAATATCTTCTCTTTACCATTTTGTTTTCCAAACTGTTTTCCCACAATTTAATTGAATATTGCAATATGCCTGGCTGGGTCTCTACTTTTTTCCCCACTGACAGTCGCAACTCAACAATCATCTATTTGGTATTTGCAGCGTGAGTTGCTCTCTTTCCTTCCCGCTGTAGGCAATTCGATTTAAAACAATCCACCATTTTTTATTTTTTTTAAGGCTACGGGAAACTAATGATCCTCTGTGGCCAAACCATGCTTTAGTAGTCTATTTTGAATGATTGTATTTATATATAGACAGCAGTATTCTATATACACTACATGGCCAAAATTATGTTGGTACATGCTTGTCAAACATCTAATTCCATAAATCATGGGCATTAATATGGAGTTGGTTCCCCCTTTGCTGCTATAACAGCCTCCACTCTTCTGGGAAGGCTTTCCACTAGATGTTGGAACATTGCTGTGGGGACTTGCTTCCATTCAGCCACAAGAGCATTAGTGAGGTCGGGCACTGATGTTGGGCGATTAGGCCTGGCTCGCAGTCGGCGTTCCGATTCATCCCAAAGGTATTCGATGGGATTGAGGTCAGGGCTCTGTGCAGACCAGTCAAGTTCTTCCACACCGATGTCGACAAACCATTTCTGTATGGACCTCGCTTTGTGCACGGTGGCATTGTCATGCTGAAACAGGAAAGGGCCTCGTCTAGAATGTCATTGTATGCTGTAGCGTTAAGATTTCCCTTCACTGGAACTTTTCTATTTATTTGAACCTTTATTTAACTAGGCAAGTCAGTTAAGAACAAATTCTTATTTTACAATGAGGCTTACCCCGGCCAAACCCTCCCATAACCCGGACGACGCTGAGCCAATTGTCCGCCACCCTATGGGATTCCCGATCACTGCTGGTTGTGATACAGCTCGGATTCGAACCAAGGTCTGTAGTGACGCCTCTAGCACTGACATGCAGTGCCTTAGACCAGGAGCCCGAACCATGAAAAACAGCCCCAGACCATTTTTCCTCCTCCACCAAACTTTACAGTTGGCACTATGCATTGGGGCAGGTAGCGATCTCCTGGCATCCGCCAAACCCAGATTCATCCGTTGGACTGCCAGAAGGTGAAGAGTGACTCCTCACTCCAGAGAACTTGTTTCCACTGTTCCAGAGTCCAATTGCAGTGAGCTTTACACCACTCCAGCCAATGCTTGGGCATTGGTGATCATGGTGATCTTAGGCGTGTATGCAGCTGCTCGGCCATGGAAACCCATTTCATGAAGCTTCGAATTAACAGTTATTGTGCTCACGCTGTGTCCAGAGGTTTATGGAACTCGAGTGTCCACATACTTTTGGTCATTTACTTAGGCTCATAGGCTAGGTAAATCTTTCCCCATAGTAGAAAGGTATATGGTCGGAAGCAAGGTAAAACATGCCTCATAAATATGTAGTAAAACATTCAGGTTTCAAACAATTGAAGTATCAGTTTTCAAAATGCGTACTGCCTCCAGCTCATTGCAAAGGGGTGTGTGACGCGCGGATGAAGCCTGCCTTCCGTTGCCTATGTATTTGAATGGTGAATGGGAAGCGCTTCAATTACCAGTTGAGAAATACAAATATGAACTATTTTTTATCATGGCCAAAAACAATTTTTTTAACACGTGATTGCATTTAGAATTGTTTCGCAATGATTGGGCTTATTAAACCCGCTGTCCGAAAAGATTTTCCGCTCAAAGGCGGAAATTCCGCTCTGTATCTGTATGACGTGTGTGTGATAAATAAGATACATAACGAATATACACACACGTGCCAATTTAATTCCACGAAATTATGCAAATGAACGCATAGACCGATAAGCATGACAGGTCAAATATATTTCCATCAACTGGCCTTTTTTCTCTCTCTCTTCTGGACAATTGACCGGTGACAATTTTATTTATCGGCTTTTCTATTTTTTTTTTCAGACCAAAAGCCGTAATTACCGCTAACCAAACCCTGGTGTGTCTGTGTAAGCAACATAGAAACCATAGTTTATCACCAGCCAATTGTTGATGTGACCACTTTGATTGGTTGAGTTTAGATATTCACGTTTGCTCAGTCCAACATGTGTATCTGTTATCTGTTTACCCAAATTGCCAAAGGACCTGCTCTATGTAGACATGGAATAAAAGTGTTGTGTCTGTTCTTTTCACTCTATATCTATGGTGAGTTTAAGTCCGGCACTGATTGCTAATGATTTAGAGCGGGAGGGAGGGACTAATGGGGTTGGGAAAGAGAGATAGAGTAGGGAGGTTGAGAGGGAAATATATTTGGTATCTAAAAGAGAGCGAGAGAGTAAGGTGACATGCTCTCCCCCTCACTTTTTTTCTCCCTCTATTCTTTCTGTCACTCGTAGAGGTTGAGCAGCACTAACTGGTTGCTTTATTACCAGGGGACAAAGGGAGAAGCAGTGGAGCCAACACTGCTGTAAAGGCCTGCTACATTATACAAGATCACTGGACTGCTGTAAAGACCTGCTATATTATACAAGATCACTGGACTGCTGTAAAGACCTGCTACATTATACAAGATCACTGGACTGCTGTAAAGACCTGCTACATTATACAAGATCACTGGACTGCTGTAAAGACCTGCTATATTATACAAGATCACTGGACTGCTGTAAAGACCTGCTACATTATACAAGATCACTGGACTGCTGTAAAGACCTGCTACATTATACAAGATCACTGGACTGCTGCAAAGATCTGCTACATTATACAAGATCACTGGACTGCTGCAAAGACCTGCTACATTATACAAGATCACTGGACTGCTGTAAAGATCTGCTACATTATACAAGATCACTGGACTGCTGTAAAGACCTGCTACATTATACAAGAACACTGGACTGCTGTAAAGACCTGCTACATTATACAAGATCACTGGACTGCTGTAAAGACCTGCTACATTATACAAGATCACTGGACTGCTGTAAAGACCTGCTATACTAGATCACTGGACTGCTGTAAAGACCTGCTATACAAGATCACTGGACTGCTGTAAAGACCTGCTATACAAGAACACTGGACTGCTGTAAATACCTGCTATACTAGATCACTGGACTGCTGTAAAGACATTCTAGTAAAGACACTGGACTGCTGTAAAGACATTCTGTAAAGACATTCTAGAACTGGACATTGTGGAGTTCTAGAACTGGACATTGTGGAGTTCTAGAACTGGACATTGTGGAGTTCTAGACCTGGTTCTAAACACGGTAACAATGGCCACTGACCAGGATGTCGTCTCCTCCTGTGAGTGGGAGTGTGACAGGGTGTCGTACCTCCTGCCCTCCCTGCTGCTGTTCCTGCTCTACCTGGCTCTCCGCTGGCCCCCGGTACAGCGAATGGCGAGGCTGGGGGTGAAGGCTGCCGCCTGGGGGCTGTGGGTGACACTGTGCTGGGTCCTAGAGCTCCCCATCCACCGCCCTGACACAGAGCCAGGCTGGGGCAAGGAGAGGGGAGGAACACAGGGGCATGGATCATCCCCAGGCCTTGCCATAGGACCGTCACCAGACAAAAGCTGGGGTAGGGAGAGGGGAATGGGCCTTGGCTTGGGATTACATCCAGCCCTCTCCCCAGCCCCAGGACCCACTCTAGCCTGTAAGCCCACAGCCCTGGCCCGGTTCCTGCTCCAGCACTGCTGTTCCCTGGCCAGACCCAGGCTGGCCTCATGGCCCAGGGGGGACCCCCACCTCCAGACACTTTCAGGTTTGTTATTGGGGGGCCTGACTGCAGGAGACCAGGGACAAGAGGAGGTCAACTTTACCCGAGACCACCTTCTACTGAAGGACGGGGGGGTAGTGGCTTTGGACTGGGCTGTAGGCGTAAGTGGGAGAGAGGCGGCGGGACAGGAGAGAGGGAAGGAGCACCATCCTGGGGGAAAGGCATTGGGCTGCCACACCTCCACGCCTCCAATCCTCCTCCTCATCCCTCACTACTGGGGAGGGGTGACGCCCCACCTGAGGGGTCTGTGTAGAATGGCTCTTCGTCAGGGTTTCTATGCCCTCGTGTTTCACCGCAGGGGCACGGGGGGGTGCCCTCTCACCACACCACGGCTGACTGAGTATGGAGACTCTGCTGACCTGGTGCAGGTACACAATAATAATATTACTATAATAATTGTATGGTCTATAATTGACCTAATAATGATATTGTATATGATGTTGAACATACAAATGCTGAATGGGACACATGCATACAACATGGTCTCAGTACTTTGACATCTCATGTACAGTTGAAGTTGGAAGTTTACATACACCTTAGCCAAATACATTTCGACTCAGTTTTTCACAATTCCTGACATTTAATCCTAGTAAACATGTCTTGGGTCAGCTAGGATCACCACTTTATTTTAAGAATGTGAAATGTCAGAATAATGTTAGAGAGAATGATTTATTTCAGCTTTTATTTCTTTCATCACATTCCCAGTGGGTCAGCAGTTTACATACATTCAATTAGTATTTGGTAGCATTGCCTTTTAAATGTTTTAACTTGGGTCAAACGTTTTGGGTAGCCTTCCACAAGCTTCCTACAATAAGTTGGGTGAATTTTGGCCCATTCCTCCTGACAGAGCTGGTGTAACTGAGTCAGGTTTGTTGGCCTCCTTGCTCGCACATGCTTTTTCAGTTCTGCCCACTAATTTTCTATGGGATTGAGGTCAGGGCTTTGTGATGACCACTCTAATACCTTGACTTTGTTGTCCTTAAGCCATTTTGCCACAACTTTGGAAGTATGCTTGGGGTCATTGTCCATTTAGAAGACCCATTTGCAACCAAGCATTAACTTCCTGACTGATGTCTTGAGATGTTGCTTCAATATATCTACATCATGTTCCTCCCTCATGAATTTGTGAAGTGCACCAGTCCTTCCTGCAGCAAAGCACCCCTACAGCATGATGCTGCCACCCCCGTGCTTCACGGTTGGGATGGTGTTCTTCGACTTGCAAGCATCCCCCTTTTTCCTACAAACATAATGATGGTCATTATGGCCAAACGGTTCTATTTTTGTTTCATCAGACCAGAGGACATTTCTCCAAAAAGTACGATCTTTGTCCCCATGTGCAGTTCCAAACCGTAGTCTGGCTTTTTTATGCCGGTTTTGGAGCAGTAGCTTCTTCCTTGCTGAGCGGCCTTTCAAGTTATGTCGATATAGGACTTGTTTTACTGTGGATATAGATACTTTTGTACTTGTTTCCTCCAGCATCTTCACAGGGTCCTTTTAATGTTGTTTTGGGATTGATTTGCACTTTTCACACCAAAGTACGTTCATCTCTAGGAGACAGTATGCGTCTCCTTCCTAAGCGGTATGACGGCTGCGTGGTCCCATGGTGTTTATACTTGCGTACTATTGTTTGTACAGATGAACGTGGTACCTTCAGGCGTTTGGAAATTGCTCCCAAGGATGAACCAGACTTATGGAGGTCCACAACTTTTTTTTCTGAGGTCTTGGCTGATTTCTTTAGATTTTTCCATGATGTCAAGCAAAGAGGCACTGAGTTTGAGAGTAGACCTTGAAATACATCAACAGGTACACCTCCAATTGACTCATTATGTCAATTAGCCTATCAGAAGCTTCTAAAGCCATGATATAATTTTCTGGAATTTTCCAAGCTGTTTAAAGGCACAGTCAACTTAGTGTATGTAAACTTCTGACCCACTGGAATTGTGATACAGGGAAGTAATCTGGCTGTAAACAATTGTTAGAAAAATAACTTGTGTCATGCACAAAGTAGATGTCCTAACCGACTTGCCAAAACTATAGTTTGTTAACAAGACATTTGCGGAGTGGTTGAAAAACGAGTTTTAATGACTCCAACCTAAGTGTATGTAAACTTCCAACTTCAACTGTAAATGCACACCTAGGTCCCCTCCTAGTGAGACCATTGAGCTAGTCTTAAGACCCTCCCTACTGAGACCATTGAGCTAGTCCTAGGACACTCCCTAGTGAGACCATTGAGCTAGTCCTAGAACCCTCCTAGTGAGACCCCTCCTAGTGAGTGTAACAATATCAGTAGGTTTGCTAGCTGGTTTTATAACAAAATCAGTAGGCTAGCTAGCTAGCTGGTTTTATAACAAAATCAGTAGGCTAGCTAGCTAGCTGGTTTTATAACAAAATCAGTAGGCTAGCTAGCTAGCTGGTTTTATAACAAAATCAGTAGGCTAGCTAGCTAGCTGGTTTTATTACAAAATCAGTAGGCTAGCTAGCTAGCTGGTTTTATAACAATATCAATAGGCTAGCTAGCTAGCTAGCTGGTTTTATAACAATATCAATAGGCTAGCTAGCTAGCTGGTTTTATAACAATATCAGTAGGTTTGCTAGCTGGTTTTATAACAATATCTGTAGGCTAGCTAGCTAGCTGGTTTTATAACAAAATCAGTAGGCTAGCTAGCTAGCTGGTTTTATAACAATATCAATAGGCTAGCTAGCTAGCTGGTTTTATAACAATATCAGTAGGCTAGCTAGCTAGCTGGTTTTATAACAATATCAATAGGCTAGCTAGCTAGCTGGTTTTATAACAATATCAGTAGCCTAGCTAGCTAGCTGGTTTTATAACAATATCAGTAGGCTAGCTAGCTAGCTGGTTTTATAACAATATCAGTAGGCTAGCTAGCTAGCTGGTTTTATAACAATATCGTAGGCTAGCTAGCTAGCTGGTTTTATAACAATATCAGTAGGCTAGCTAGCTAGCTGGTTTCATAACAATATCAGTAGGCTAGCTAGCTAGCTGGTTTCATAACAATATCAGTAAACTAGCTAGCTGGTTTTATAACAATATCAGTAAACTAGCTAGCTGGTTTTATAACAATATCAGTAAACTAGCTAGCTGGTTTCATAACAATATCAGTAAACTAGCTAGCTGGTTTCATAACAATATTAAACAACCTTTAACCCTGTATCCTCCAGACAGTAGCGTATGTGCGTAGCCGGCACCCGTCCTCTGTGCTGGTAGCGGTGAGCGAGGGTTCTGGTTCGGGCCTGCTGCTGTCCTACTTGGGAGAGTGTGGCTCCTCCTCTTACCTGACGGCTGCAGCCTGCATCTCACCTGTCCTGCAGGGCCAGCTGTGGTTTGACACGCCCCCGCCGCCACTCTACCGCTGGGCAGTGCTGGTCCAACGCAAACTGCAACTCAGCAGGTAGGAGAGAGATGATGATGATGTTTATGATGTTTAGTTTATAGAACAATAATCTGCCTCTCCAATTGAAACTTTTCGACCGGGTGTGTTAAACTACAGACCAGTATTACACAGTGTTCCTTTAAAAAAAAAAAATGTTTACCCCCTTTCCCCCCAATTTTCGTGGTATCCAATCGCTAGTAATTACTATCTTGTCTCATCGCTACAACTCCCGTACGGGACGAAGGTCGAAAGCCATGCGTCCTCCGAAACACAACCCAACCAAGCCGCACTACTTCTTAACACAGCGCGCCTCCAACCCGGAAGCCAGACGCACCAATGTGTCGGAGGAAATACCGTGTACCTGACGCCCTCGGTTAGCGCGCACTGCGCGCCCGCCACAGGAGTCGCTGGAGCGCGATGAGACAAGGATATCCCTACCGGCCAAACCCTCCCTAACCCGGACGATGCTATGCCAATTGTGCGTTGCCCCACGGACCTCCCGGTCGCGGCCGGCTGCGACAGAGCCTGGGCGCGAACAGTGTTCCTTTTTTGAAATCATTTCCCCTACATTATCACCTTCAGGATAAACGTTGACGGCTTAACTGTAAATTACCTTGAGAAGTCCATTATAGTGTGTCACTCTAACATGCCTGGCATTGAATCCCGGCCATAGTGATGATGGGGTTGGTAAACTGAGCTAAAGCATCAGAGATTATGTTCTGACTCCTTCTTCCTCCCCAGGTATGCCAGTGCCCTTAGTGGGGTGTTCGATGTAGACAGGGCTCTCCACTGTTCCTCCCTCAGAGACTTTGAAGAGACCCTGTTCTGCTCTGCACTGCGACCCGACATCCCCCACCACCCAACCAGTCACACACCGACCCCAGGGGCCAGAACTGCCAGCGCGACACCAACCACCAAACCAGTGGCTGCTGTACTCCCCCTGAACACCCCCCATCTGACGGGACCCCACAACACCAAACTGGAGGCCAAAACCGTCTCCCCCACCCATGCCTCTACTCCCAGGGTTCCAACCGCCAGAGCAGGGGACACAGCACCCCACCAACACACCCCACACCACTCAACAGGACCCCTCCAGCCTGGGGCCCCAGCCTCCACCTCTGGAGCCCCAGCCTCCACCTCTGGAGCCAGATCAGGGTTAGCAGGGGCATCAGGGGTAGGTGGGGTAGCAGCCTGGGTGCTGGGGGAGCGGGGTCATCCTGCCAGGGACTGGGAGAGTTACTGGGAGAGGAACGAACCTCTGAGGGATGCAGACGAGGTGGCGGTTCCCGTGCTCTGCCTCTGTAGCCGTGACGACCCCCTCCTGCCGCCCCCCTCCACCCTGCCCCTCGCCCTTTTCCAAAACAACCCTTATTTCTTGCTGGCGCTGACGGAGACGGGCGGGCACTGTGGGTTTGGACTGGAGGAGGGAGGACAGGGGGAGGGAGAGGTGGGAGGTAACTGGAGTAACGTGTCTGTGTTGGAGAACTTCAGGGTGGTGGCTGAGTTTCTGAAGGGGGAGGAGAGGAAGGGGACGAGGTGGGGTGGTGTCGGGGGGGTACGGGCACAGGCAGGGGGGGGCAGAGGGGCAGTACCATGCTACCCCCCCCGGAGGAAGAGGGAGTCCATGATGAAGAGAGAGAGACCCAGCACACAGTCACACACACAGGAACACCTCAATGATGGATGGGGAGGAGGAAGAGGAGGGGAGGAGGGACAGTTTACCTGGCAGAGGTCCTACACGCGCTGAGAAAGGAGGAGAGGATGTAGAGAAGGTGGAAGAGGAGGAGTGAAATAGGAGACACCCCAGAGAGCACTGATGAAAGAGAGAAAAGGAGGAAGATGAGGGGTGTACAGGGAGATAAAAAAAAAAAATTGCAAATTTTTTAAAGTTGGGATTCAATCCGATCAGAGGTAGATCCGCGTTATAGCAAGCTTGACATTTAAAAGTAATTTCCGATTGAGCTGACGTATGCAGTGTTTACCGTGAATGGGGTCTCCGCGAATGCGGGAAAGTTGCCTTTTAAAATTTGCATAGCTGACGAAGCGCGATCAAATTGAATCCTCTCGCCCTCCCTAGATGTGACTGAGGTTTGGACCGCAGGAGGTTGGTGGCACCTTAATTGGGGAGGACGTGCTCGTGGTAATGGTTGGAGCGGGAAATGGTATTAAATACCTCAAACGTGTGGTTTCCATGGTTTCCAGGTGTTTGATGCCATTCCATTCGCGACGTTCCGGTCATTATTATGAGCCGTCCTCCCCTCTGCAGCCTCCCCTGATTTTGGACACGTTATTTTCTACAATGGAAAAATTTGATGATCAACCAAAGTTGAAAGAGCACATTGAATCTGAATGTCCATTAATCTGGAAACCCACAACCAAGTCGTGTGTGTGTGTGTGTTGGCTACTTGGAGAACAGTCTGTTTTATTGAATGGGTTATTGAGTGTTCTCCTCATGAGTCAGTGTTACTCAGAACAGGAGATGTGGGCTGCATCCCAATTGGCACTCTATTCCCTATGTAGTGCACTACTTTGGACCAAGGTGATATTCCTTTATAGAGAATATGGTGCCATTTAGGATGCAGATGTGATCTTCAGTCAAAGCAGGAGGGAGGGAGGGGGGGGGGGGGGGGGGGGGTAGAGGGGTGTGAGGTACATGTCACTTTCAGGACCCAGCCTACCAAAAACAATTAATGTATTGATCTATCTGTGATCTAACAGGCACTCTGTGAGCTTAGCTTTCAATAAGGAAACAGACGGGACTGGGAATGATTCTAGCATAGATATAGACATAGAATGGGTGGTAGAACTTATCTTGCTCTTTAATTCTAGAACAGACAGACACAGCACTTCATTGTTTATGACAAAGCCTCTGACAGAAATGTGATTCTGACAGAAGCATAGTCCAGCGTCTTTAAAATGGGTATTTCAGTTCTGGTTTTGTATTTCAGTAAATATATTAAAGCTACAATTCAGTAGTATTACTTGAGCCATGTTTGCTTGTTATGTGTTTTATATTGCATCAAATCAACTTTATTTGCCACATGCGCCGAATACAAGTGTAGACCTTACCGTAAAATGCTTAATACAACAACTGTAGACCTTACCGTGAAATGCTGAATACAACAAGTGTAGACCTTACCGTAAAATGCTGAATACAGCAAGTGTAGACCTTACCGTGAAATGCTGAATACAACAAGTGTAGACATTACCGTAAAATGCTGAATACAACAAGTGTAGACCTTACCGTAAAATGCTGAATACAACAAGTGTAGACCTTACCGTAAAATGCTGAATACAACAAGTGTAGACCTTACCGTAAAATGCTTAATTACAAGCCCTTAACCAACAGTGCAGTTCAAGAAGAAAATATTTACCAAGTAGACTCAAATAAAAAGTAACACAATAAGAATAACAATAACGAGGCTATATACAGGGGGCACCGGTACCGAGTCAGTGTGCAGGGGTACAGGCTAGTTGAGGTAATCTGTACATGTACGTGGGAGAGAAGTGACTATGCATAGGTAACAAACAAACAGAGTAGCAGCAGTGTACAAGAGGGAGGGGTGGGTCAACGTAAATTGTCCGGTGGCGATTTTATGAATTGTTCATCAGATGTGATCTGGTAGTTCTCTGGATAAAGTATGTATAGGCTGAATCACAGGTGACTAAACTAAATGGCAGGTAGAATAAAATATAAAAAACACAAAAGGCTGCCAGTCTTTGTTTTGTATATCTAGGCTGCTAAACAAACAGCCTGCTGATGATCAGCGTAAACAGGATCAGAGTCCTCCTGTCTGGCTGACGTGTTTACAAGAGAAGAAGAACAGCACCAAATACATCAGCCATTACAAGTGTTTCAAGGATACACATGGTATACACCGACCAACTAAATGCTTCTACTTGCTGGTTCCTTCTCTACAATGCAACAACAATAATACATAAGAATACGAACATAAAGTACATTTTCCAGTCGAGTAGAATAAACATTTTAGCATAAGTATAATACAGGAAGAACAATATTTACACATTTATCAGAGAAAAGTTGTTTGGGGGGGTCAAGTGTTTAAATTGTGGAGTATTAGCAATGGTAAATAAGAGTCTGGTAGCAGCAATTGTGTAGCCTGAATGTATATATGTGTGTGTGTGTGTTTGTTTGGTTTTACTATCCTTCTGGTCCCCACAAGGATAGTAAAACAAGGAAAATTTGTACAAGTAAGGACCTCCTCCCTATAGGTTGACTCATCGTTATTGGTTATCAGGCCTACAACCATAGTGTCTTTAGCAAACTTGATGATGGAGTTGGTGTCGTGCAATGCTACACAGTCGTGGGTAAACAGGGAGTACAGCAGAGGGGTGAGGACCCACCCCTGGGGGACTCCTGTGTTAAGAGTCAGTGTGGAGGAGGTGTTGTTGCCAATCCTCACAGCTTTTGGTCTGCCGGTCAGGAAGTCCAGGATCCAGTTGCAGACGGTAGTGTCCAGACCCAGGGCTCTGAGCTTGGTGTCGCACTTGGAGGGAACAATCGTGTTGAATGCTGAACTGTAGTCAATGAATAGCATTCTCACATAGGTGTTCCTCTTGGCCAGATGTGTTATGGCCGTGTGACTGGCGATGGAAATGGGATCTTCCGTGGATCTGTTGGAGCGGTAGGCTAATTGGAGCGGGTCTGGTGTGCCTGGCATGCTGGCCTTGAGTTGGGCCATGACCAGCCTCTCGAAGCACTTCATGATGACCGGGACAAGTGCGACAGGGCGATAATCATTTTGGCATGTTATACCCCCCCCCCCCCCAGGGGACAGAACTGAAAATAGCTGTGCAGCAATGCTCCCCATCCAACCTGACAGATCTTGAGAGGATCTGCAGTTAAGAATGGGATTTCAAAAACTTGTGTAGATTGAGATGTGTTTATTTTTTAGAATAAGGCTGTAACATAACAAAATGTGGAAAAAGGCAAGGGGTCTGAATACTTTCAGAATGCACTGTATGTACACGAAGGTATATATACCACTATGTACATGAAGGTATATATACCACTGTGTGTACATGAAGGTATATATACCACTGTGTACATGAAGGTATATATACCACTGTGTACATGAAGGTATATATACCACTATGTACATGAAGGTATATATACCACTGTGTGTACATGAAGGTATATATACCACTGTGTACATGAAGGTATATATACCACTGTGTGTACATGAAGGTATATATACCACTGTGTACATGAAGGTATATATACCACTGTGTACATGAAGGTATATATACCACTGTGTACATGAAGGTATATATACCACTGTGTGTACATGAAGGTATATATACCACTATGTACATGAAGGTATATATACCACTGTGTGTACATGAAGGTATATATACCACTGTGTGTACATGAAGGTATATATACCACTATGTACATGAAGGTATATATACCACTATGTACATGAAGGTATATATACCATTGTTGCAAACGTTTTTATCCAAAGTGGCTTACTTTTTGTGAATCCATTTTCATACTTGTCCCCCCTGTTGGCATTGAATCCACAACCATGGTGGGTGCAAGCGGACTATACTTCCAACTACACTTTTCTCTGTCCTGTCTACTCTTCTCCCTCTCTCCTCCTCCATCTACTCTTCTCCCTCTCTCCATCTACTCTTCTCCCTCTCTCCTCCTCCATCTACTCTTCTCCCTCTCTCCTCCTCACTCTACTCTTCTCCCTCTCTCCTCCTCCATCTACTCTTCTCCCTCTCTCCTCCTCCATCTACTCTTCTCCCTCTCTCCTCCTCCATCTACTCTTCTCCCTCTCTCCTCCTCCATCTACTCTTCTCCCTCTCTCCTCCGTCTACTCTTCTCCCTCTCTCTTCTGTCTACTCTTCTCCCTCTCTCCTCTGTCTACTCTTCTCCCTCTCTCCTCTGTCTACTCTTCTCCCTCTCTCCTCTGTCTACTCTTCTCCCTCTCTCCTCTGTCTACTCTTCTCCCTCTCTCCTCTGTCTACTCTTCTCCCTCTCTCCTCCGTCTACTCTTCTCCCTCTCTCCTCCGTCTACTCTTCTCCCTCTCTCCTCCGTCTACTCTTCTCCCTCTCTCCTCCGTCTACTCTTCTCCCTCTCTCCTCCGTCTACTCTTCTCCCTCTCTCCTCCGTCTACTCTTCTCCCTCTCTCCTCTGTCTACTCTTCTCCCTCTCTCCTCTGTCTACTCTTCTCCCTCTCTCCTCCGTCTACTCTTCTCCCTCTCTCCTCCGTCTACTCTTCTCCCTCTCTCCTCCGTCTACTCTTCTCCCTCTCTCCTCTGTCCTGTCTACTCTTCTCCTTCTCTCCTCCGTCTACTCTTCTCCCTCTCTCCTCCGTCTACTCTTCTCCCTCTCTCCTCCGTCTACTCTTCTCCCTCTCTCCTCTGTCTACTCTTCTCCCTCTCTCCTCTGTCTACTCTTCTCCCTCTCTCCTCTGTCTACTCTTCTCCCTCTCTCCTCTGTCTACCCTTCTCCCTCTCCTCTGTCTACTCTTCTCCCTCTCTCCTCCTCCATCTACTCTTCTCCCTCTGTCCTCCATCTACTCTTCTCCCTCTCTCCTCTGTCTACTCTTCTCCCTCTGTCTACTCTTCTCCCTCTCTCCTCTGTCTACTCTTCTCCCTCTCTCCCCCGTCTACCCGTCTCCCTCTCTCCTCTGTCTACTCTTCTCCCTCTCTCCTCTGTCTACTCTTCTCCCTCTCTCCTCTGTCTACCCTTCTCCCTCTCCTCTGTCTACTCTTCTCCCTCTCTCCTCCTCCATCTACTCTTCTCCCTCTGTCCTCCGTCTACTCTTCTCCCTCTCTCCTCTGTCTACTCTTCTCCCTCTCTCCCCCGTCTACCCGTCTCCCTCTCTCCTCTGTCTACTCTTCTCCCTCTCTCCTCCGTCTACTCTTCTCCCTCTCTCCTCTGTCTACTCTTCTCCCTCTCTCCTCTGTCTACTCTTCTCCCTCTCTCCTCTGTCTACTCTTCTCCCTCTCTCCTCCGTCTACTCTTCTCCCTCTCTCCTCCGTCTACTCTTCTCCCTCTCTCCTCCGTCTACTCTTCTCCCTCTCTCCTCTGTCTACTCTTCTCCCTCTCTCCTCTGTCTACTCTTCTCCCTCTGTCTACTCTTCTCCCTCTCTCCTCTGTCTACTCTTCTCCCTCTCTCCTCTGGCTACTCTTCTCCCTCTGTCTACTCTTCTCCCTCTGTCTACTCTTCTCCCTCTGTCTACTCTTCTCCCTCTCTCCTCTGTCTACTCTTCTCCCTCTCTCCTCTGTCTACTCTTCTCCCTCTGTCTACTCTTCTCCCTCTCTCCTCTGTCTACTCTTCTCCCTCTCTCCTCTGGCTACTCTTCTCCCTCTGTCTACTCTTCTCCCTCTCTCCTCTGTCTACTCTTCTCCCTCTCTCCCCCGTCTACCCGTTTCCCTCTCTCCTCCGTCTACTCTTCTCCCTCTCTCCTCCGTCTACTCTTCTCCCTCTCTCCTCCGTCTACTCTTCTCCCTCTCTCCTCCGTCTACTCTTCTCCCTCTCTCCTCCGTCTACTCTTCTCCCTCTCTCCTCCGTCTACTCTTCTCCCTCTCTCCTCTGTCTACTCTTCTCCCTCTCTCCTCCTCCGTCTACTCTTCTCCCTCTCTCCTCCATCTACTCTTCTCCCTCTCTCCATCTACTCTTCTCCCTCTGTCCTCCGTCTACTCTTCTCCCTCTCTCCTCCATCTACTCTTCTCCCTCTCTCCTCCATCTACTCTTCTCCCTCTGTCCTCTGTCTACTCTTCTCCCTCTCTCCTCTGTCTACTCTTCTCCCTCTCTCCTCTGTCTACTCTTCTCCCTCTCTCCTCCTCCGTCTACTCTTCTCCCTCTCTCCTCTGTCCTCCATCTTCTCTTCTCCCTCTCTCCGTCTACTCTTCTCCCTCTCTCCTCTGTCCTCCATCTTCTCTTCTCCCTCTCTCCGTCTACTCTTCTCCCTCTCTCCTCCATCTACTCTTCTCCCTCTGTCCATCTACTCTTCTCCCCCTGTCCTTCCTCACTATCTTCTCCCTATGTCCATCTCCACCTTCCCAAGTTCTCTCACGTCACCCCGCTCCTCCGCTCTCTCCACTGGCTTCCAGTTGAAGCTCGCATCCGCTACAAGACCATGGTGCTTGCCTACGGAGCTGTGAGGGGAACGGCACCTCCGTACCTTCAGGCTCTGATCAGGCCCTACACCCAAACAAGGGCACTGCGTTCATCCACCTCTGGCCTGCTCGCCTCCCTACCTCTGAGGAAGTACAGTTCCCGCTCAGCCCAGTCAAAACTGTTCGCTGCGCTGGCACCCCAATGGTGGAACAAACTCCCTCACGACGCCAGGACAGCGGAGTCAATCACCACCTTCCGGAGACACCTGAAACCCTACCTTTTTAAGGAATACCTAGGATAGGATAAAGTAATCCTTCTGACCCCCTGATGGAGGCCACTGTGTTCTTGGGGACAAAAGATGCGGAAATGTTTTGGTACCCTTCGCCAGATCTGTGCCTCGTTACAATCCAGTCTTGGGGGTCTACGAACAATTCCTTCGACCTCATGGCTTGGTTTTTGCTCTTTCCAAACTATGTCCAATTAATTCAATTTACCACAGATGGACTCCAATCAAGTTGTAGAAACATCTCAAGGATGATCAATGGAAATAGGATTCACCTGAGCTCAATTTCAAGTCTCATAGCAAAGGGTCTGAATAGTTATGTAAATAAGGTATCTGTTTTTTATTTTTAATAAATGTGCAAACATAAAAATAAAAAAACTGTTTTCACTTTATCATTATGGGGTATTGTATATAGATTGCTTAGGGGAAAAAAATATTAAATACATTTTAGAATAAGGCTGTAACGTAACAAAATGTGGAAAAAGTCAAGGGGTCTGAATACTTTCCCAAGGCCACTAGAGGTTTTACGATTGACGACATCCGTAACTAGTACACATTTGGCAAAGTCTGACTTCTTATTGTCTTAACTCAGCACCTCCACCACTATAAGCTGAGCTTCTCAGTAGTTTTTTCTTCACCTCACACATTGCAAACAAAGTCCTTTTTTATTTATACATTGCGAATGATAGTGCCTCATTTTTTACAAATAATTAAACACTCCTGGCCTCAATAACCACCAAGCCTCTGTGTGAAAGAGAAAAATATCATGATCTGATGACCCCAAATATCCAGTGAAGAGAAAAATCACAGCTCTCTGTCCCGAGGGAGAAAATCTGAGGGCCCGGAATAGGCTAGTTGATACTAGAGGTCGACCGATTAATCGGAATGGCCGATTTCAAGTTTTCATAACAATCGGAAATCGGTATTTTTGGGCGCCGATTTTTATTTTTACATCTTTATTTAATCTTTATTTAACTAGGCAAGTCAGTTAAGAACACATTCTTATTTTCAATGACGGCCTAGGAACGTTCTGCCTCGTTCAGGGGCAGAATGACAGATTTTTAACCTTGTCAGCTCGGGGGATCCAATCTTGCAACCTTACAGTTAACTAGTCCAATGTTCTAACACCTGATTACATTGCACTCCACGAGGACCCTGCCTGTTAGCGAATGCAGTATATATTTTTAAACCTGCTTATTTAGCTAAAAGTAATCCAGGTTAGCAGGCAGTATTAACCAGGTGAAATTGTGTCATTTCTCTTGCGTTCTTTGCACGCAGAGTCAGGGTATATGCAACAGTTTGGGCCGCCTGGCTCTTTGCGAACTAATTTGCCAGAATTTTACGTAATTATGACAACATTGAAGGTTGTGCAATGTAACAGGAATATTTAGACTCATGGATGCTACCCGTTAGATAAAATACGGAACGGAATAAACGTTTTGTTTTCGAGGTGATAGTTTCCGGATTAGTCAAAGGTATATGGTTTAGAGAGAAATAGTCGCCGCGTTATAATTCCTGTAATAACTTGCGGCTGAATTTGAAAGGGGTTCCTTCGTTATTTTGCCGTTCATGTCTTCCATAGAGAATGTCTTGATCTACTTCAAATAAGGTCTGTGTTTCGTGCTTAAACCGCCTCGACGTTTTGATACCCGTGTAAATCTCACTATGATAAGGTAACGTTTGTCAACATATTTTCATAAATCCACTCTACATTTTTTTAAATCTTCGCTTATATTTAGCCAATATTGCTCAGAGTTACCCTATGTCCTATGGATATCTACACAGTTATAAAATTGGCACAGTGATGTAAGCCTACACGAAACAGACCTTATTTTAAGTGAATCTAAAAAATATCCTATGGAATAAATGAAGGAACTGCTTTTCAGATTTTGCTAGAAGATGTCATGGGAATTATGACTCGCACTTTGGTTGTCAATTCTTACCATGCCCATTATTAAAATAGGATTTCCTGCATATAGAAATTAAAGTTTTTGTTTTCAACATTCATCACAGGTAACTTAAACTCTATTTGTATTCAAACAGTTGAGAGTATTTGTCTCCTAAGCAGACTCTTCAGTATCATTGTCACTTCAGAGCTGTGTGCGTGTGTGTATTTATGAATTATATTAAGTTAAAATAAAAGTGTTCATTGTTCATTCAGTATTGTTGCAATTGTCATTATTACAAAAACGTGTGTGTGTATGATATATATATATTTTTTAATAAATCGGCCGATTAATCGGTATCGGCTTTTTTTGGTCCTCCAATAATCGGTATTGGCATTGAAAAATCATAATCGGTCGACCTCTAGTTGATACGTTGCAAGTTTGCTAGCTACAACTTCAGGCCGGACCCAGTTGATGATTTGATACAATGTTACACTTCACTAGCAATAGCTCAACTCAAACGGGAGGCGGAGTAGAGATATAAATGTGATTGAAAGAACCAGAATTTATCAGGATATTTTCTACTGTTTTTATTTGGACGGCATTAGGCCTACAAGTACTTATTTTACAGAGTTGACGATAGACAGCCTATCGTCAACTATAACTTCCATCTCTTCGTTCTATGCGCTCATTTCCTAGCAACCAATGGATCAACGTGTCCATAAAGCAGAGGCTGGTGCTCTCGCCTTAGTTGGATTTTTATCATTTTACTTCCGATTTTTAAGATTAACCATGTGACAATTATTTTGAGAAAATAAAACATTTTATTTAAATGAAACTTTCACCGAAAAATGTGCATAAAAAATTATCCTTAACTGTGATGCAGATGTGTAGAAATGGTAGATGCATGCCCTGCATCTATCACGAACGGTTCCAGATTTTCAACATCCGTAACGAGCGGTTCCAGATTTTCAACATCCGTAACTAGCGGTTCCAGATTCACAGCATCCGTAACGAACGGTTCCAGATTTTCAACATCCGTAACGAGCGGTTCCAGATTTTCAACATCCGTAACGAGCGGTTCCAGATTCACAGCATCCGTAACGAACGGTTCCAGATTTTCAACATCCGTAACGAGCGGTTCCAGATTTACAGCATCCGTAACGAGCGGTTCCAGATTTTCAACATCCGTAACGAGCGGTTCCAGATTTTCAACATCCGTAACGAGCGGTTCCAGATTTTCAACATCCGTAACGAACGGTTCCAGATTTTCAACATCCGTAACTAGCGGTTTCCGTATTAGCAGGGAGGGGTTTTGCGCGCGCATCGCCTTCGTGCCGCAATGTTTGCAAACACAGAAAGGGGCTTTTAGGGAATTAAATGGAATTTCAGACATTCAACAATGCAAGCTGCCATACCCAACCCACCATGTGACCTAATGTCGAAGAATTCCTGGTTATGTGTTCGGTTTATATATCTTCTTTGAGTAAAGCTAGAAGGATTTGTACTCTTTCCACAATCATCTGTCATTGTCTTGCAGAGTTGTTGAATAAGCAGTATGTACGCACGCACACACACGTAATCACGCTGAACCCACACTACCCCGACAGACTTTATTACAGTCGATTCTTTGTCCAGTAGCCCTCTTCCAACAAAAACAGTAATTACAAAACATTACATTTGTCCCCGAAAACTTTGTTTCTCAACTTCTTTTATACATTTTAAATCACTTTATTTTTTCTGTAATTTATAGGTTTTCTTTAATGTAATCTTTGACATCTTTTTTTTTTTTGCACAATCTATACAGTGTAACACAGGTTACATGGGAATGGGTACTGTAACTCAACCTGGGGAAATAAAACAAATAAAGAGGAATACTGATCAAACACACTGTACAGAGATGTAATCCTGCCACCCCAAGGATGAATCAAATCAGAGTGAATCTCTTAATTACATCTGACCATTCAAAGTAGATATCATCATAATATGGCCAATCGAAATGAGATCAATCAATGTAGATAAAACCAACCATTTCTCTCCATAAGATAAATAAAAACAACAACAGAAAATAAAAACCATTAAAAGGGAGGTGAAGGTGGAAGAGGAGTCCATCCTCAGTTTGGGGAGAGACCTGGAGGTTATTTTCAGAAAGGACTGTGAGTGTGAAAGAGAGAAGATTGAGAATAGTTCACAGGTCAGTGGAGAATCTGAACTGATGGAGACAACGGAACTCAATAGAACTCAATGGGCTCTAACGGAATTCAATGGGCTCCAACAGAACTCAATGGACTCCAACGGAACTCAATGGGCTCCAACAGAACTCAATGGGCTCCAACAGAACTCAATGGGCTCCAACAGAACTCAATGGGCTCCAACGGAACTCAATGGGCTCCAACAGAAAATGGAACTCATTGGACTCCAACAGAACTCAATGGGCTCCAACGGAACTCGATAGGATCGATCTAATGGAACTCAATAGAACCCAATGGAACTGCTCCAGAACCACACATTTTCTGTGTGTACAAGGTCTGTTGTTGACTATGTTTTCGTATTCATTGTCTTGTTTAATACCATCGTTAGAGACCGTGTCAGTGACTTCACAATACAAGCAGTTCATTTGTCTTGACTTTGAATTGCTTTTCTTTGTTTTATTTTTATTTATTTATTCTAAAATGTACAATATTAACACATTTTATCCAATACATCCCACATGAAATCGACTTTAAATCGACTATATATATATATTTTATATATCATTATTTTGCCACACCTCCCCCCACCTTTATATATACGCTCTTCACATATCCACCTTTATATATATATACACTTTATTTTAGACATCAATATTCTCCAATACGCTCCTTCCCGGGGGGGTAGGTGGGTCTGTCTGAAGAGGGAATCGGAGGGTGGTCCGGTGGGGAGGGAAGTTGTAGGGGGGCAGTAACGACAGGAGGTGAGCTCGAGCTGGGGAGTGGGGGGGGGTCGCAGGAGCATTGCAGGGGCGACAGCAGCTTCGCCACCCACCCAAAAAGGACATTCAGCAGTCATAAACCAATACCTGTAAATGTAACCGTACCACATTATACGTACACCGTTGTATAACTTCAACGTTCTGTAAACCCCCCACGACAAGTTATTTTCCTATTCCGTAACACCCCCTACAAAATCCTCACTTCCACCCAGCTTTCTTAATCACTCTTTAACTTGGCCTCAACCTCCTTTACTAGTTCTATACACACCCACCTTCTCGTTTCACTCTGTTCATCAACACCAGCAGGCCCATAGGTGGGGGGCCAGGGGGGAGGGGGACTTGTTGAGGGGTGGAGATGAAAGGAAAAGGAGAGCGAGGAAAGGAGAGAGAGAGAGATGGTGAATTTGGATAATTTGAGATCCATTATCATAAAGTGTGTGTTGTTGATGTGTACATTAAAGAAGTGTGTACAGTAACTGCTAGTCTCTCTGTAAAGTCACATGATCGTGGCAAAGTGCTGTTGCCATGGGATCAAAATGCCCGCCCAGACCAGAGACAGACAGGGACGTGGACCTATGAGAGCAGAGCATCGCACAGACGGACCGTCCTATTGGCTATAACTGACACACAGGAGGCTGTGGAAACTAACAGTGAACCCTGAGAATTCTATCGGCCTTTTTGGCTGACACCTACGTAGACAGAGGGCCATGATTAAAACCAAATGTTTCGTGCTGGGTTGGAACAAAAGCCTGCATTGGCCACTTCTGGCCAACATACTCTTATCATATCTAAGGGCCTCTTCTCTTTGGCATCTCTACATGAGTGGGTTTCCATTACCACCACTCAGTATAGGACAAGCATAGAACTCAATAGCACACTTCATCACAGTCTGTCTGCATTTCTAATTGCACCCTATTCATTCCCTCCGTTTAGTGCACTACTATTGACCAAGGGCTCTGGTCTATTCTTTACTTAGTTACTGTATTCTAACACGGCCGGGTTACTGTATTCCAACACGGCCGGGTTACTGTATTCTAACACGGCCGGGTTACTGTATTCTAACACGGCCGGGTTACTGTATTCTAACACGGCCGGGTTACTGTATTCCAACACGGCCGGGTTACTGTATTCCAACACGGCCGGGTTACTGTATTCCAACACGGCCGGGTTACTGTATTCCAACACGGCCGGGTTACTGTATTCCAACACGGCCGGGTTACTGTATTCCAACACGGCCGGGTTACTGTATTCTAACACGGCCGGGTTACTGTATTCTAACACGGCCGGGTTACTGTATTCTAACACGGCCGGGTTACTGTATTCCAACACGGCCGGGTTACTGTATTCCCACACGGCCGGGTTACTGTATTCACACACGGCCGGGTTACTGTATTCACACACGGCCGGGTTACTGTATTCCAACACGGCCGGGTTACTGTATTCCAACACGGCCGGGTTACTGTATTCCAACACGGCCGGGTTACTGTATTCCAACACGGCCGGGTTACTGTATTCCAACACGGCCGGGTTACTGTATTCTAACACGGCCGGGTTACTGTATTCCAACACGGCCGGGTTACTGTATTCCAACACGGCCGGGTTACTGTATTCCAAAGTAGTGCACAAGTAAAAGGACTTTATTAAAACACTCATTCTGATATCCTGTTTGTTTCCGTATCTCCTTCCTCCACTGACTTGACAAGCCTTCTACAAAGGTTCCTCTTCCTGTGTCGCATTCAAAACAAACCTGTTTCAGGAAATCTCAAAATGTGTTTGATCTCACTGTTGGCAACTGTAGTAGATATTCAGCCTCAAAACAAATAGTAACCCGGAAGTGTCTGTGGTGGTTTAGAGAGGTCACTCTCTTAAGTCATCTCCTGCCACTGTTGTTAAAAGCAGTTTATTAGCATCGTGACATGTGTGACTGCATTACACTCCATCAATGACAACTTCCTGAATTACTGTATTAGACCATCTCTCAAGTAAATGGATTGCCAAAAAAACGTAAAGTGCTTTAGACATGCTTGTTTAAAGTGACGACGAGTGTGTGGGTCTATGGCAAACAACATGAGGAGACTGGCGTGGTTTGACATTATTAGACTATGGCACATCTACATTATAATATGTTACTGTATTCTAAAACGGCCGGGTTACTGTATTCCAACATGGCCGGGTTACTGTATTCCAACACGGCCGGGTTACTGTATTCTAACACGGCCGGGTTACTGTATTCCACTGTCTCCTGTCAGTCTATACTATCAGAAGAGAAGGTGACAGTGTTGATGAGAAAGAGAAAGAGAGAGAGAAACAGATTGGGGAGGAAGGGATATTGGTTTCCCCTATGACCCCCAACCTAGGGTGCTGTTTTCAATGTGCATGCTAGCCGTGTGCGTGCGCATGTGTGTAAGTTTGTGGAAGACCAGCATCTCTGTGTGATTATGGTTTGGTCAGGTCCATTTACATTTTTATTTAACCTTTATTTAACTAGGCAAGTCAGTTAAGAACAAATTCTTATTTACAAAGACGGCCTAGGAACAGTGGGTTAATTAACTGCCTTGTTCAGGGGCAGAATGACAGATTTTTACCTTGTCGGCTCGGGGATTTGATCCAGCAACCTTTTGGTTACTAGTCCAACGCTCTAACCACGCCCCTACACTCTAACCACGCCCCTACACTCTAACCACTAGGCTACCTGCCACCCCCAATCACAAGTGTGTTTAGTTCAGTTTGTGTTAAGCTGTGTGTTTCAAGGATAACGACAAGTCTGTTCATCTACTGTGTGTGTGTGTGTGTCTTCAGTGTGTGTGTGTCTTCAGTGTGTGTGTGTGTGTGTGTGTGTGTGTCTTCAGTGTGTGTGTCTTCAGTATGTGTGTGTGTGTGTGTCTTCAGTGTGTGTGTGTCTTCAGTGTGTGTGTGTGTGTCTTCAGTGTGTGTGTGTGTGTGTCTTCAGTGTGTGTGTGTGTGTGTCTTCAGTGTGTGTGTGTGTGTGTGTCTTCTGTGTGTGTGTGTGTGTGTGTCCAGTGTGTGTGTGTCTTCAGCGTGTGTGTGTGTGTGTGTGTGTCTAGGTGTATGACAGGTGTGATCCGTTGGAGATCTGGGAGGTGATGCTGGCGCTCCTGCTCATGCCCTGTTCGCTCCGCCCACCTCCCGACGTCGACGCCCTCCTCATAACCTGGGGGCTGTTCCTGACCCCCCCCACGCCCCCCCCACTCCCCCTCTGACTCCCCCCTCCAGAGGGCTGGTGCAGGCTCCAGGGAGGGGGTCCCCCAGCCAGCACAGGGTGACCCCACGGCTGCTGGGAGCTCGACCCCCCCTGGTGATGGCTGTGACCGTGCAGAGACGCTCCAGATCCCCCTGGACTGCCGTGTGCGTCTGAGCCGGAGCCCGGCACGTTGGACAACACCATGTTGTTGAAACCTAGTCTCATGGACTCTGAGTCGAAGGCCTCCATCTCTCTGGCCTGGCGCTCCAACAGAGACCTGATACGCTCCACACGCTCGTTCTGCAGAGACAACATCTCCTCCTCAATCTGGAGGGAGACACACACCGAGAGAGATGGGGGAGGGGGACAGTCAGATACACACACGAACACACTGAAGACACACACACACACACTGAAGACACACACACACACACACACTGAAGACACACACACACACACACTGAAGACACACACACACACACACACACACACACTGAAGACTCACACACACACACACACTGAAGACTCACACACACACACAGACTGAAGACACACACACACAGACTGAAGACTCACACACACACACACTGAAGACACACACACACACACACTGAAGACACACACACACACAGACTGAAGACTCACACACACACACAGACTGAAGACTCACACACACACACAGACTGAAGACTCACACACACACACAGACTGAAGACTCACACACACACACAGACTGAAGACTCACACACACACACAGACTGAAGACACACACACACACAGACTGAAGACACACACACACAGACTGAAGACACACACACACAGACTGAAGACACACACACAGACTGAAGACACACACACAGACTGAAGACACACACACAGACTGAAGACACACACACAGACTGAAGACACACACACAGACTGAAGACACACACACACACAGACTGAAGACACACACAGACTGAAGACACACACACACACACAGACTGAAGACACACACACACACAGACTGAAGACACACACACACACAGACTGAAGACACACACACACACAGACTGAAGACACACACACACACAGACTGAAGACACACACACACACACAGACTGAAGACACACACACACACACAGACTGAAGACACACACACACACTGAAGACACACACACACACACACAGACTGAAGACTCACACACACACACAGACTGAAGACACACACACACAGACTGAAGACACACACAGACTGAAGACACACACACAGACTGAAGACACACACACAGACTGAAGACACACACACAGACTGAAGACACACACACAGACTGAAGACACACACACAGACTGAAGACACACACACAGACTGAAGACACACACACAGACTGAAGACACACACACACAGACTGAAGACACACACACACACAGACTGAAGACACACACAGACTGAAGACACACACACACACACAGACTGAAGACACACACACACACAGACTGAAGACACACACACACACAGACTGAAGACACACACACACACAGACTGAAGACACACACACACACAGACTGAAGACACACACACACACACAGACTGAAGACACACACACACACACAGACTGAAGACACACACACACACACAGACTGAAGACACACACACAGACTGAAGACACACACACACAGACTGAAGACACACACACACACAGACTGAAGACACACACACACACAGACTGAAGACACACACACACACAGACTGAAGACACACACACACACAGACTGAAGACACACACACACACACTGCAATGCCAACACCTACTATATTCAACACCCCGCCCCCCCCCCCCGTCCCCCCCGCCCCATCCAGTCCGCCCCCCCCCATCCCGTCCCCACCTTGTGTTCCAGTAGAGCCCTGCGGAGCGACACTCTCTGCTCCAGATCCTTCCTCTCTCTGTCGTGCTGGGCGTCTGTCTGCATCTTGATTTTACTCTGGTAGGCGTTCAGCAGCTCCAGCTCCTGATGCAGCTGCTGCCTCAGCACCTGACACTCGCCCTCTTGGGCTTCGTCCAAACGCAGCTGGAGAGAGGGATGAAATAGAGAGGCAGGGGTGGGAAGAGAGGGAGGGAGAGAAGGAAGGATTGAGCCTGTTTTGCCCGTGTGTGGTACTCAGATTGTGTGTAGACTAGAACGTGTGTAGACTAGAGCGTGTGTGTGGTATCAGATTGTGTAGACTTGAGTGTGTGTGTGTGGTATCAGATTGTGTAGACTAGAGGAGGGTGTGTGTGTGTGGTATCAGATTGTGTAGACTAGAGGGTGTGTGTGTGTGTGGTATCAGATTGTGTAGACTAGAGGGTGTGTGTGTGGTATCAGATTGTGTAGACTAGAGGAGGGTGTGTGTAGTATCAGATTGTGTAGACTAGAGGGTGTGTGTGTGGTATCAGATTGTGTAGACTAGAGGGTGTGTGTGTGGTATCAGATTGTGTAGACTAGAGGAGGGTGTGTGTGTGGTATCAGATTGTGTGTAGACTAGAGGAGGGTGTGTGTGTGGTATCAGATTGTGTAGACTAGAGGGTGTGTGTGTGGTATCAGATTGTGTAGACTAGAGGGTGTGTGTGTGGTATCAGATTGTGTAGACTAAAGGAGGGTGTGTGTAGTATCAGATTGTGTAGACTAGAGGGTGTGTGTGTGGTATCAGATTGTGTAGACTAGAGGAGGGTGTGTGTGGTATCAGATTGTGTAGACTAGAGGGTGTGTGTGTGGTATCAGATTGTGTAGACTAGAGGGTGTGTGTGTGTAGTATCAGATTGTGTAGACTAGAGGGTGTGTGTGGTATCAGATTGTGTAGACTAGAGGAGGGTGTGTGTGGTATCAGATTGTGTAGACTAGAGGGTGTGTGTGTGTGTGGTATCAGATTGTGTAGACTAGAGGGTGTGTGTGTGGTATCAGATTGTGTAGACTAGAGGAGGGTGTGTGTGTGTGGTATCAGATTGTGTAGACTAGAGGGTGTGTGTGTGTGGTATCAGATTGTGTAGACTAGAGGGTGTGTGTGTGTAGTATCAGATTGTGTAGACTAGAGGGTGTGTGTGTGTGGTATCAGATTGTGTAGACTAGAGGAGGGTGTGTGTGGTATCAGATTGTGTAGACTAGAGGGTGTGTGTGTGGTATCAGATTGTGTAGACTAGAGGGGGTGTGTGTGGTATCAGATTGTGTAGACTAGAGGGTGTGTGTGGTATCAGATTGTGTAGACTAGGAGGGTGTGTGTGGTATCAGATTGTGTAGACTAGAGGGGGTGTGTGTGTGTAGTATCAGATTGTGTAGACTAGAGGAGGGTGTGTGTGGTATCAGATTGTGTAGACTAGAGGGGGTGTGTGTGTGTAGTATCAGATTGTGTAGACTAGAGGGGGTGTGTGTGTGTAGTATCAGATTGTGTAGACTAGAGGGTGTGTGTGTGGTATCAGATTGTGTAGACTAGAGAAGGGTGTGTGTGTAGTATCAGATTGTGTAGACTAGAGGAGGGAGGGTGTGTGTGTAGTATCAGATTGTGTAGACTAGAGGAGGGTGTGTGTAGTATCAGATTGTGTAGACTAGAGGGTGTGTGTAGTATCAGATTGTGTAGACTAGAGGGTGTGTGTGTGTGTGGTATCAGATTGTGTAGACTAGAGGGTGTGTGTGTGTGGTATGAGATTGTGTAGACTAGAGGAGTGTGTGTGTAGTATCAGATTGTGTAGACTAGAGGGTGTGTGTGTGTGTGGTATCAGATTGTGTAGACTAGAGGGTGTGTGTGTGTGGTATGAGATTGTGTAGACTAGAGGAGTGTGTGTGTAGTATCAGATTGTGTAGACTAGAGGAGGGAGGGTGTGTGGTATCAGATTGTGTAGACTAGAGGGTGTGTGTGTGTGTGGTATCAGATTGTGTAGACTAGAGGAGGGAGGGTGTGTGTGGTATCAGATTGTGTAGACTAGAGGGTGTGTGTGTGTGTAGTATCAGATTGTGTAGACTAGAGGAGGGAGGGTGTGTGTGGTATCAGATTGTGTAGACTAGAGGGTGTGTGTGTGTGTAGTATCAGATTGTGTAGACTAGAGAAGGGTGTGTGTGGTATCAGATTGTGTAGACTAGAGGGTGTGTGTGTGTGTGGTATCAGATTGTGTAGACTAGAGGAGGGAGGGTGTGTGTGGTATCAGATTGTGTAGACTAGAGGGTGTGTGTGTGGTATCAGATTGCGTAGCCTAGAGGAGGGTGTGTGTGGCATCAGATTGTGTAGACTAGAGGAGGGTGTGTGTGTGTGTGGTATCAGATTGTGTAGACTAGAGGGTGTGTGTGTGTAGTATCAGATTGTGTAGACTAGAGGGTGTGTGTGTGTGGTATCAGATTGTGTAGACTAAAGGAGAGTGTGTGTGGTATCAGATTGTGTAGACTAGAGGGTGTGTGTGTGGTATCAGATTGTGTAGACTAGAGGGTGTGTGTGTGGTATCAGATTGTGTAGACTAGAGGCGTGTGTGTGGTATCAGATTGTGTAGACTAGAGGAGGGTGTGTGTAGTATCAGATTGTGTAGACTAGAGGGTGTGTGTGTGTGTAGTATCAGATTGTGTAGACTAGAGGAGGGTGTGTGTGTAGTATCAGATTGTGTAGACTAGAGGGTGTGTGTGTGGTATCAGATTGTGTAGACTAAAGGGTGTGTGTGTGGTACTCACAGCCTGTGTGGACAACATGTGGTTGTTAGAGTGGTCGTACTGCTCGGCCAGGATGGCCAGTTTCCTGGTCTGCTCCTCCTTCAGCCTCTTGAGCACCGCCTTGTGGTCGGCCTTGGGAGTGCTCTCCAACAGGTGGTTCCTCAGGGCCTTGAACTGGCGAGTCTGGATCTTACATGTGTCCTGGAACTGCTTCTTAATCTGCAGCTCTTTGGACTGGGGGGGTGGGGGGGGTAAAGCAAAGTACAATAGGTGTGTGTGTGTTGAAAATGGTACAACAAATATTGAGTTGCTTTGAATGGGATTCCCTCATACTAATTATATGCATTTGTCTGTGAATCGACGTCTCTGTGTCTCTCTCTCTCTCACCGTGAGCGTCTCCCACTCTCACCGTGAGCGTCCCCCACTCTCACCGTGAGCGTCTCTCTCTCTCTCACCGTGAGCGTCTCTCTCTCTCTCACCGTGAGCGTCTCTCTCTCTCTCACCGTGAGCGTCTCTCTCTCTCTCACCGTGAGCGTCTCTCTCTCTCTCACCGTGAGCGTCTCTCTCTCTCTCACCGTGAGCGTCTCTCTCTCTCTCACCGTGAGCGTCTCTCTCTCTCTCACCGTGAGCGTCTCTCTCTCTCTCACCGTGAGCGTCTCTCTCTCTCTCACCGTGAGCGTCTTTTCTCTCTCTCACCGTGAGCGTCTCTCTCTCACCGTGAGCGTCTCTCTCTCACCGTGAGCGTCTCTCTCTCACCGTGAGCGTCTCTCTCTCACCGTGAGCGTCTCTCTCTCACCGTGAGCGTCTCTCTCTCTCTCACCGTGAGCGTCTCTCTCTCACCGTGAGCGTCTCTCTCTCTCACCGTGAGCGTCTCTCTCTCTCTCACCGTGAGCGTCTCTCTCTCTCTCACCGTGAGCGTCTCTCTCTCTCTCACCGTGAGCGTCTCTCTCTCTCTCACCGTGAGCGTCTCTCTCACCGAGCGTCTCTCTCTCCGAGCGTCTCTCTCTCCGAGCGTCTCTCTCTCCGAGCGTCTCTCTCTCTCTCTCTGTGAGCGTCTCTCTCTCTCTCTCTGTGAGCGTCTCTCTCTCTCTCTCTCTCTGTGAGCGTCTCTCTCTCTCTCTCTGTGAGCGTCTCTCTCTCTCTGTGAGCGTCTCTCTCTCTCTCTGTGAGCGTCTCTCTCTCTCTCTGAGCGTCTCTCTCTCTCTGAGCGTCTCTCTCTCTCTCTCTCTGAGCGTCTCTCTCTCTCTCTCTCTGAGCGTCTCTCTCTCTCTCTCTCTCTGAGCGTCTCTCTCTCTCTCCGAGCGTCTCTCTCTCTCTCTCTGTGAGCGTCTCTCTCTCTCTCTCTGTGAGCGTCTCTCTCTCTCTCTCTCTGTGAGCGTCTCTCTCTCTCTCTCTGTGAGCGTCTCTCTCTCTCTCTCTGTGAGCGTCTCTCTCTCTCTCTCTGTGAGCGTCTCTCTCTCAATTCAATTCAATTCAATTCAATTTGCTTTATTGGCATGACGTAACAATGTACATATTGCCAAAGCTTATTTACAATATAAAAATGAGAATCAAAATGGTCAACGGGACAACAGTAACAACAATAACTAAGTGTCAAAATAACCAACACATTCAACAATAACAGTAAACATACAGTAGAGTACATGTGCAGGTTGATAGGTCTGTCAGACACTGTCCCTCAACTTATGGCAGGCAGCAATGTAGTGCGCTGCCAACCCACAGCTCTCTGCGTCCTCCCCCAACAGGACGGGTAGCCTATCCTCATCAGAGAGGTCTTTGAAACCTTGAATAAGAGTTTCAAATTTGGGGAAATGACACTCTCTAATTGTTTTATATTTTTGACATTTTGTCAGGAAATGCAGCTCCGTCTCAGGTTCTGCTGTTGTGCAGTGGTTGCACAGCCTTTCCTCTACAGGGAGCCAGGTTTTCCTGTGTCTACCCTTCTCAATGGCAAGGCTGTGCTCACTGAGCCTGTACTTTGTCAAGGTTTTTCTAAGGTTTTGATCAGTAACCATAGTCAAATAGTTAGCCACGGTGTACTGTCGATTTAGGGCCAGATAGCACTGCATTTTGCTCTGTGCTTGTGCTTGTGTTTCCCAATAAGCAATGTAGTTTTGTTTTGACTGTGTTGTAATTTGGTTTATTCTGATTGATTGGATGTTCTGGTCCTGAGGCTTCAGTGTGTTAGTAGAACAGGTTTGTGAACTCAGCCCCAGGACCAGCTGGATGAGGGGACTCTTTTCTTTGCTCAGCTCTTGGTATTGCAGGGCTTGGTAGTGATATGAGAGGGGGTCACTGTATTTTAGATGTTTCCAAAACTTAATTGCTCTTTTTTGAGTTTTTATTATTAGTGGATATTTGCCTAATTCTGCCCTGCATGCATTGTTTGTAGTTTTCCTCTGGACATGTAGGAGAATCTTACAGAACTCTGCATGCAGGGTTTCAATGGGATGTTTGTCCCATTTGATGAAATCTTGTTTTGCAAGTGGACCCCACACCTCGCTGCCATAAAGTGCAATTGGTTCAATGACATATTCAATTAGTTTTAGCCAAATTTTAATAGGTATTTCAATTTGAATTTGCTTTTTAATTGCGTAGAATGCCCTGCGTGCTTTCTCTCTCAGTTCATTCACTGCCTCATTAAGGTGTCCAGTTGAGCTTATTTTTAAACCTAAGTAATTGTAGTGTGTGCAGTACTCTATATATTTTGTACCAATTGAGAACTTTGGTCTAATTCCCTGAGATCTGGATCTTCTCTGGAAAATCATTATTTTAGTCTTTTTGGGGTTTACTGCCAGGGCCCAGGTCTGGCAGTACTGCTCTAGCAGATCTAGGCTCTGCTGTAGGCCATGTGCTGTGGGTGACAACAGGCATAGGTCATCTGCGAAGAGTAGGCATTTAACCTCTGAATTATGGAGACTAACACCAGGGGCTGAGGATTTATCTAGAATAGTGGCCAATTCGTTGATGTAAATATTGAAGAGTGCAGGGCTCAGATTACAACCCTGACGAAGGCCCCGCCCCTGGTTAAAGAATTCTGTTCTTTTCTTGCCAATTTTAATGCTGCACGTATTGCCAGTATACATTGATTTAATTATGTCATATGTTTTACCCCCTACACCACTTTCAATAACTTTGTAGAACAGTCCTGTGTGCCAAATAGAATCAAATGCTTTTTGGAAGTCGATAAAGCAAGCGTATATTTTGGTATTATTTTGGTGGACATGTTTACCTATCAGGGTGTGTAGGTCTCTCTCTCTCTGTGAGCGTCTCTCTCTCTCTCTCTGTGAGCGTCTCTCTCTCTCTCTCTGTGAGCGTCTCTCTCTCTCTCTCTGTGAGCGTCTCTCTCTCTCTCTCTGTGAGCGTCTCTCTCTCTCTCTCTGTGAGCGTCTCTCTCTCTCTGTGAGCGTCTCTCTCTCTCTCTGTGAGCGTCTCTCTCTCTCTCTCTCTGAGCGTCTCTCTCTCTCTCTCTCTGAGCGTCTCTCTCTCTCTCTCTCTGAGCGTCTCTCCCTCTCTCTCTCTGAGAGTCTCTCTCTCTCTCTGAGCGTCTCTCTCTCTCTCTCTCTGAGCGTCTCTCTCTCTCTCTGAGCGTCTCTCTCTCTCTCTCTCTGAGCGTCTCTCTCTCTCTCTCTCTGAGCGTCTCTCTCTCTCTCTCTCTGAGCGTCTCTCTCTCTCTCTCTCTGAGAGTCTCTCTCTCTCTCTCTCTGAGAGTCTCTCTCTCTCTCTCTGAGCGTCTCTCTCTCTCTCTCTGAGCGTCTCTCTCTCTCTGTGAGCGTCTCTCTCTCTCTCTCTCTCTCTGTGTGAGCGTCTCTCCCTCTCTCTCTGTGAGCGTCTCTGTCACTAAGTGTCATTTACCTTTAAACTCTTGGGTTGCTGTCGAACCTCCATGACGTGTTTACGTCTCAGCTCTCTCTCCCTCCTCTTGTTGTACTCCAGCTGATTGGTTAGTTCTGTCTGGTGCTGTGTCCTGATAAGCTCCGCCCTCATCTTCTGGATGGTTCCCAGATGTCTGAACTCCAGCTCTTGCATCGACTCGTGATGTCTGAGCAGCGTGGCATGCTCCAAGTCCTTCTGGGTCTGACGCTTATTCAACTCCTGACACACACACACACACACACACCACACAAACACACACACACACACACACACACACACACACACACACACACACACACACACACACACACACACACACACAGAGAGAGACAGAGAGTGAGAGAGACAGCGATAGAAATGAGAGGATGGAGAGAGGTGGAGGGGAGAGTGCGAGAGATAGAGGGAGGAAGGAGGGTAGAAACCAAAATGGAGGCGAGGGGGTTAAAAGAGGGGGGAGGATTGGATGGAGAAAGGAGAAGAATGTTCACAGACGAGGCAACTCCATGTATTGAGCGATAACCTCTCACGGCGTTTGGAGTGAATGTGGGGGTGTTGTGTACCTCTCGTGTCAGATCATTTGGAGTGAATGTGGGGGTGGTGTGGTGTACCTCTCGTGTCAGATCATTTGGAGTGAATATAGGGGTGGTGTTGTGTACCTCTCGTGTCAGATCATTTGGAGTGAATATAGGGGTGGTGTGGTGTGTACCTCTCGTGTCAGATCATTTGGAGTGAATATAGGGGTGGTGGTGTGTACCTCTCGTGTCAGATCATTTGGAGTGAATATAGGGGTGGTGGTGTGTACCTCTCGTGTCAGATCATTTGGAGTGAATGTGGGGGTGGTGGTGTGTACCTCTCGTGTCAGATCATTTGGAGTGAATGTGGGAGTGGTGGTGTGTTGTGTACCTCTCGTGTCAGATCATTTGGAGTGAATATAGGGGTGGTGTTGTGTACCTCTCGTGTCAGATCCTGCTCCACGTCGTGCCTGGCTATGAGTATCCTCCGTTTGAAGCGTCTACACTCCAGCTCCAGGTACTGCCTCTGTCTCCTCAACAGGTTGGCTTCCTCCTCAGCCTGACAAATCACATCAAACCAAACTTCATTTCATGTGTGTCTCTCAGGTTGGTAGCATGGCGCTTGCCTTGCCAAAGGTCGTGGGTTTGATTTCCCGCTGAGGTCACACATACCGTCTGCTAAATGGCATAAAATGTATTATATTATATTGGATATTTACGTAGCAGTTAGTACAATACAAATTCAGAGCAGAGTGATTCACATCCATTAACAATACAGTCCTTCACATCCATTAATAATACACAGTCCATTAATAATACACAGTCCTTCAAATCCATTAATAATACACAGCCCTTCACATCCATTAATAATACACAGCCCTTCACATCCATTAATAATACACAGCCCTTCACATCCATTAATAATACACAGCCCTTCACATCCATTAATAATACACAGTCCATTAATAACCCACAGTCCTTCACATCCATTAATAATACACAGTCCATTAATAACCCACAGCCCTTCACATCCATTAATAACCCACAGCCCTTCACATCCATTAATAATACACAGCCCTTCACATCCATTAATAATACACAGCCCTTCACATCCATTAATAATACACAGCCCTTCACATCCATTAATAATACACAGCCCTTCACATCCATTAATAATACACAGTCCTTCACATCCATTAATAATACACAGCCCTTCACATCCATTAATAATACACAGTCCATTAACAATACACAGCCCTTCACATCCATTAATAATACCCAGCTCTTCACATCCATTAATAATACCCTGCCCTTCACATCCATTAATAATACACAGTCCTTCACATCCATGAATAATACACAGTCCTTCACATCCATTAATAATACACAGTCCTTCACATCCATTAATAATACACAGCCCTTCACATCCATTAATAATGCACAGTCCTTCACATCCATTAATAATACACAGCCCTTCACATCCATTAATAATGCACAGTCCTTCACATCCATTAATAATACACAGCCCTTCACATCCATTAATAATACACAGCCCTTCACATCCATTAATAATACACAGCCCTTCACATCCATTAATAATACACAGTCCATTAATAATACACAGTCCTTCACATCTATTAACAATACACAGTCCTTCGCATCCATTAATAATACACAGTCCTTCACATTCATTAATAATACACAGTTCTTCACATCCATTAATAATACACAGTCCATTAATAATACACAGCCCTTCACATCCATTAATAATACACAGTTCTTCACATCCATTAATAATACACAGCCCTTCACATCCATTAATAATCCACAGCCCTTCACATCCATTAATAATACACATCCCTTCACATCCATTAACAATACAGTCCTTCACATCCATTAATACACAGTCCTTCACATCCATTAATAATACACAGCCCTTCACATCCATTAATAATACACAGTCCTTCACATCCATTAATAATACACAGTCCTTCACATCCATTAATAATACACAGTCCATTAATAATACACAGTCCTTCACATCCATTAATAATACACAGTCCATTAATAATACACAGTCCTTCACATCCATTAATAATACACAGTCCTTCACATCCATTAATAATACACTGTCCATTAATAATACACAGTTCATTAATAATACACAGTCCTTCACATCCATTAATAATACACAGTCCATTAATAATACACAGTTCATTAATAATACACAGTCCTTCACATCCATTAATAATACACAGCCCTTCACATCCATTAATAATACACAGTCCTTCACACCCATTAATAATACACAGCCCTTCACACCCATTAATAATACACAGTCCTTCACATCCATTAATAATACACAGTCCTTCACATCCATTAATAATACACAGTCCATTAATAATACACAGTCCTTCACATCCATTAATAATACACAGCCCTTCACATCCATTAATAATACACAGTCCTTCACATCCATTAATAATACGCAGTCCTTCACATCCATTAATAATACACAGTCCTTCACATCCATTAATAATACACAGTCCATTAATAATACACAGTCCTTCACATCCATTAATAATACACAGTCCTTCACATCCATTAATAATACACATCCCTTCACATCCATTAATAATACACATCCCTTCACATCCATTAATAATACACATCCCTTCACATCCATTAACAATACACAGTCCTTCACATCCATTAATAATACACAGCCCTTCACATCCATTAATAATACACAGCCCTTCACATCCATTAATAATCCACAGCCCTTCACATCCATTAATAATACACAGCCCTTCACATCCATTAATAATACACAGCCCTTCACATCCATTAATAATCCACAGCCCTTCACATCCATTAATAATCCACAGCCCTTCACATCCATTAATAATCCACAGCCCTTCACATCCATTAATAATACACAGCCCTTCACATCCATTAATAATACACAGCCCTTCACATCCATTAATAATACACAGTCCTTCACATCCATTAATAATACGCAGTCCTTCACATCCATTAATAATACGCAGTCCTTCACATCCATTAATAATACACAGTCCTTCACATCCATTAATAATACACAGTCCATTAATAATACACAGTCCTTCACATCCATTAATAATACACAGTCCATGAATAATACACAGTTGATTGATTGACACTTCACTGAAAGCCTAAAGGGCTATTGATTGACAGGTTGCTATAATTGTGCAAGCCTTTATAATGCCTTAAGACCAGGTTTAGAATATCTATGTCTCAATTTATGTCTCACTATTTAGTTTTTTGGGGGATTAGGGAGAAGTAAGGCTTTATAATCCTCTTTATAGTGTCTTAGTAAAGCAACATTTTGCCTAACATCTTATATCCCGATAACATCTTTTATCTCAATAATAGACGTAGATGCAACTTGATAATTCACGTAGATGCAACTTGATAATTCACGTAGATGCAACTTGATAATTCACGTAGATGCAACTTGATAATTCACGTTGATGCAACTTGATAATTCACGTTGATGCAACTTGATAATTCACGTTGATGCAACTTGATAATTCACGTTGATGCAACTTGATAATTCACGTTGATGCAACTTGATAATTCACGTTGATGCAACTTGATAATTCACGTTGATGCAGCTTGATAATTCACGTTGATGCAACTTGATAATTCACGTTGATGCAACTTGATAATTCACGTTGATGCAACTTGATAATAGACGTAGATGCAACTTGATAATTCACGTTGATGTAACTTGATAATTCACGTTGATGCAACTTGATAATTCACGTAGATGCAGCTTGATAATTCACGTTGATGCAGCTTGATAATAGACGTAGATGCAACTTGATAATTCACGTAGATGCAGCTTGATAATTCACGTAGATGCAACTTGATAATAGACGTAGATGCAACTTGATAATTCACATTGATGCAACTTGATAATTCACATTGATGCAACTTGATAATTCACATTGATGCAACTTGATAATTCACATTGATGCAACTTGATAATTCACGTTGATGCAGCTTGATAATTCACGTTGATGCAACTTGATAATTCACGTTGATGCAACTTGAAAATTCACGTTGATGCAACTTGATAATTCACGTTGATGCAACTTGATAATTCACGTTGATGCAACTTGATAATTCACGTTGATGCAACTTGATAATTCACGTTGATGCAGCTTGATAACATTGATGCAACTTGATAATTCACGTTGATGCAACTTGATAATTCACGTTGATGCAACTTGATAATTCACGTTGATGTAACTTGATAATTCACGTTGATGCAACTTGATAATTCACGTTGATGCAGCTTGATAATTCACGTTGATGCAGCTTGATGATTCACGTTGATGCAGCTTGATGATTCACGTTGATGCTGCTTGATGATTCACGTTGATGCAGCTTGATGATTCACAGATGCAACTTGATAATTCACATTGATGCAACTTGATAATTCACATTGATGCAACTTGATAATTCACATTGATGCAACTTGATAATTCACATTGATGCAACTTGATAATTCACATTGATGCAACTTGATAATTCACATTGATGCAACTTGATAATTCACATTGATGCAACTTGATAATTCACATTGATGCAACTTGATAATTCACGTTGATGCAACTTGATAATTCTCGTTGATGCAACTTGATAATTCTCGTTGATGCAACTTGATAATTCTCGTTGATGCAACTTGATAATTCTCGTTGATGCAACTTGATAATTCTCGTTGATGCAACTTGATAATTCACGTTGATGCAACTTGATAATTCACGTTGATGCAACTTGATAATTCACGTTGATGCAACTTGATAATTCACGTTGATGCAACTTGATAATTCACGTTGATGCAACTTGATAATTCACGTTGATGCAACTTGATAATTCACGTTGATGCAACTTGATAATTCACGTTGATGCAACTTGATAATTCACGTTGATGCAACTTGATAATTCACGTTGATGCAACTTGATAATTCACGTTGATGCAACTTGATAATTCACGTTGATGCTACTTGATAATTCACGTTGATGCTACTTGATAATTCACGTTGATGCTACTTGATAATTCACGTTGATGCTACTTGATAATTCACGTTGATTCTACTTGATAATTCACGTTGATGCTACTTGATAATTCACGTTGATGCTACTTGATAATTCACGTTGATGCAACTTGATAATTCACGTTGATGCAACTTGATAATTCACGTTGATGCAGCTTGATAATTCACGTTGATGCTGCTTGATAATTCACGTTGATGCAGCTTGATAATTCACGTTGATGCAGCTTGATAATTCACGTTGATGCAGCTTGATAATTCACGTTGATGCAACTTGATAATTCACGTTGATGCAACTTGATAATTCACGTTGATGCAGCTTGATAATTCACGTTGATGCAGCTTGATAATTCACGTTGATGCAGCTTGATAATTCACGTTGATGCAGCTTGATAATTCACGTTGATGTAACTTGATAATTCACGTTGATGCAGCTTGATAATTCACGTTGATGCAGCTTGATAATTAACATTGATGCAACTTGATAATTCACATTGATGCAGCTTGATAATTCTCGTTGATGCAACTTGATAATTCACGTTGATGCAACTTGATAATTTACGTTGATGCAGCTTGATAATTCACGTTGATGCAACTTGATAATTCACATTGATGCAGCTTGATAATTCACGTTGATGTAGCTTGATAATTCACGTTGATGCAGCTTGATAATTCACTTTGATGCAGCTTGATAATTCACATTGATGCAACTTGATAATTCACGTTGATGCAGCTTGATAATTCACATTGATGCAACTTTATAATTCACATTGATGCAACTTTATAATTCACATTGATGCAACTTGATAATTCACGTTGATGCAGCTTGATAATTCACGTTGATGCAACTTGATAATTCACGTTGATGTAACTTGATAATTCACGTTGATGCAGCTTGATAATTCACGTTGATGCAGCTTGATAATTCACGTTGATGCAGCTTGATAATTCACGTTGATGCAGCTTGATAATTCACGTTGATGCAGCTTGATAATTCACGTTGATGCAGCTTGATAATTCACATTGATGCAACTTGATAATTCACGTTGATGCAACTTGATAATTCACATTGATGCAACTTGATAATTCACATTGATGCAACTTGATAATTCACGTTGATGCAACTTGATAATTCACGTTGATGTAACTTGATAATTCACGTAGATGTAGCTTGATAATTCACGTTGATGTAACTTGATAATTCACGTAGATGCAACTTGATAATTCACGTAGATGTAGCTTGATAATTCACGTTGATGCTACTTGATAATTCACGTTGATGCAGCTTGATAATTCACGTTGATGCAGCTTGATAATTCACGTTGATGTTACTTGATAATTCACATTGATGTAACGTGTACTGTACCTGGAAGTGCTGGATGTTCTCCTTCTGCTTGGACAGCCACTCCTGCTTCCCCTTCTTAGGGGTGGACTGGTTCTCACTCAACTCCTAAAGGAAAAAGAGGAGAGAGTGTGTGTGCGTATATGTGTGTGTGCACCTCTCGTACCAGGTCCTGTTCCACGTTGTGTGTAAATAAGTGTGTAAATGTGTGTAAATAAGTGTGTGTTCAAACCAGGGACCCTCTGAACACACCTGAAAGCAGCAGTAAAGGAATAGTTGCATGTCTCAGGACAGGGCATGTCTCGGGACAGGGCATGTCTCGGGACAGGGCATGATGCAATCCATGCTTTAGTTTTGGATTGCTGTCATACCTTGTCCTTAGACTACTTTACAGGGTAAGAAAACCAATATCTTTTTGTAATTTTGGTCAACTATCCCTTTAAGCTGAATTGAACTATAAACTACTCAAAATCCATCAGGCGTGCAGTCAGACGTCATGCAATAAAATGCAAATTAATTACTTAAAAATCATACAATGTGATTTTCTGGATTTTTGTTTTAGATTCCGTCTCTCACAGTTGAAGTGTACCTATGATAAAAATTACAGACCTCTACATGCTTTGTAAGTAGGAAAACCTGCAAAATCGGCAGTGTATCAAATACTTGTGTGTGTGTATATCAGTGTGTGTGCGTACCTCTTTGAGCTGCTCGGTGTGTGTGTGTGTATATAAGTGTGTGTGTGTATATAAGTGTGTGTGCATACCTCTTTGAGCCGTTCCTTGCGTAGTTTGTACTCTCGTTTCTGCGACTCCAGGAAGCTGCTGAGTTCTTTCTTCTGCTGGACCTGAATGTGCTGCTGGAACTTCTTCTCATCGTTGTTAAAGGTCTTCGCCTGCGGCGCACGCACACGCACCCACACGCACACGCACACACGCACACACACACACCCGCCCGCCCGCCCGCACGCACACACACACACACACACACACGCACGAAAGAGAGAAAAACGCATGAGCAGGAGTTGCAGTGTATTTATTTCTCACTGTCCTCTGTGTGTAGAGTGTATAACAGAGGTGACTCCAGGTCCACATCAGGATTTAGAAATTTAATCCATCAATTTTCCAGTAAAAGGGCAGTCATGTCTACATCAGCTCCTGAGTGGCGCAGCGATCTAAGTGCTAGAGGTGTCCCTACAGACCCTGGTTCGATTCCAGGCTGTATCACAGCGGTCTAAGGCACTGCACCTCAGTGCTAGAGATGTCACTACAGACCCGGGTTCGATTCCAGGCTGTATCACAGCGGTCTAAGGCACTGCATTTCAGTGCTAGAGGTGTCACTACAGACCCTGGCTCGATTCCAGGCTGTATCACAGCGGTCTAAGGCACTGCATATCAGTGCTAGAGGTGTCACTACAGACCCTGGCTCAATTCCAGGCTGTATCACAACCGGCCGTGATTGGGAGTCCCATAGGGCGGCGCACAATTGGCCCAGCGTCATCCAGGTTTGGCCGGTGTAGGCCGTCATTGTAAATAAGAATTTGTACTCAACTGACTTGCCTAGTTAAATAAAAGGTTACAACATATAAAGAGCCATGATCACGTCAACATATAAAGAGCCTTGATCACGTCAACATATAGTAGTATGTATAGTATATAGCTGTAGTTAGGCCACCCTGGTACAGGCGGGCTGTAGTTAGGCCACCCTGGTACAGGCGGGCTGTAGTTAGGCCACCCTGGTACAGGCGGGCTGTAGTTAGGCCACCCTGGTACAGGCGGGCTGTAGTTAGGCCACCCTGGTACAGGCGGGCTGTAGTTAGGCCACCCTGGTACAGGCGGGCTGTAGTTAGGCCACCCTGGTACAGGCGGGCTGTAGTTAGGCCACCCTGGTACAGGCGGGCTGTAGTTAGGCCACCCTGGTACAGGCGGGCTGTAGTTAGGCCACCCTGGTACAGGCGGGCTGTAGTTAGGCCACCCTGGTACAGGCGGGCTGTAGTTAGGCCACCCTGGTACAGACGGCTGACGGGCTGTAGTTAGGCCACCCTGGTACAGACGGCTGACGGGCTGTAGTTAGGCCACCCTGGTACAGACGGCTGACGGGCTGTAGTTAGGCCACCCTGGTACAGACGGCTGACGGGCTGTAGTTAGGCCACCCTGGTACAGACGGCTGACGGGCTGTAGTTAGGCCACCCTGGTACAGTGCCTGTACATCCTTAATGTTTTTGAACAGTTTCTCTCGTGTGTCTGTGTGTGCGTATATAATATAATTGACATATATAAACCTTGGATTACTGATGCTATGTAATGGCCAATGAGAGGCTTTGACGCAACCAACCACCATACAGGAATGAAATGAATTCTACAATTTAAAATTAAATGTTGAGGACAAAATTTCATGTATTGAAGTATTTATCTGTTTGCAGTGGGGAAGATAACATAAGTACTCTCTAAAAAAAAAAAAAAAACTTTCAATATATATTTATTTTTGTAATTTATGTTCAATTCACAAAATATAATTTAAAAGTGCACATTAAGGAGTCATAAAATATTACGTGTCAAAAACTAAATGTAGACAAATGCATTTCAATAGCTTCCAAAAAATATATATATTTTTTTACAATGGTGTACAAAAATGGCTGTGCTATGGTTTCAAAACAGCATCCCGTCAGTCATCTAGGGTTTATATATATAAATTATATACATTATTGGTGTGTATCTCTGTGTGTGTGTGTGTGTCTGTGTGTGTGTCTGTGTGTGTGTGTCTGTGTGTGTGTGTGTCTGTGTGTCTGTGTGTCTGTGTGTCTGTCTGTCTGTGTGTGTGTGTGTCTGTCTGTGTGTGTGTGTGTCTGTCTGTGTGTGTGTGTGTCTGTCTGTGTGTGTGTTTGTCTGTCTGTGTGTGTGTTTGTCTGTCTGTGTGTGTCTGTCTGTGTGTGTGTGTCTGTCTGTGTGTGTGTGTCTGTCTGTGTGTGTGTGTCTGTCTGTGTGTGTGTGTGTCTGTCTGTGTGTGTCTGTCTGTCTGTGTGTGTGTGTGTGTCTGTCTGTGTGTGTGTGTGTGTCTGTCTGTGTGTGTGTGTGTGTCTGTCTGTGTCTGTGTGTGTCTGTGTGTGTGTGTGTCTGTCTGTCTGTGTCTGTGTGTCTGTGTCTGTGTGTGTGTGTGTGTGTGTGTCTGTGTCTGTGTGTGTCTGTGTCTGTGTGTGTGTGTGTGTGTCTGTCTGTGTGTGTGTTTGTCTGTCTGTGTGTGTCTGTCTGTGTGTGTGTGTGTGTCTGTCTGTGTGTGTGTGTGTCTGTGTGTGTGTGTGTGTCTGTCTGTGTGTGTGTGTGTCTGTCTGTGTGTGTGTGTGTCTGT
>NC_074677.1:8073495-8085995 GCF_029448725.1 Salvelinus fontinalis
GTGTGTGTGTGTGTGTGACCCACTGGTTTGAGGTGTATAACAGAGCTGTTGGACATGACCGTGTGGTCTCCCTCCATCAGGTCCAGTTCACTGCGGTCGTCATGACTGCGGTCGTCCTGTGCTGCTTCATTCAGACTGTTGACTGAGCTGCTCTGGGAGCTGATAGACATACTGGGGATGGACTGGTTACTGCCCACACTGTTCACTGTGTCTGTACGCCCTGCACCGTGCTCCACCTCCTAGACACGGAGAGAGACACACACACATACAGAGAGGGACACACAGAGACACACACACACATACAGAGAGGGACACACAGAGAGACACACAGAGACAGAGACAGAGAGACAGAGACACACACAGAGAGAGACACACACGGAGAGAGACACACACGGAGAGAGACACACATACACATGCACACACACAGAGAGACAAGAGACGTAGGCAGATAGACAGAGATTGGTCAGATAGTGTGATAAGCGTCTGGTTAGAACTGATGGTATGGAGACTACAAATCACAACTGGAACAAGACCCTCACCCTAACCCCCCCCCCCCGAACACACAGACCTCGTCCCCGTCCTGTGTCTCAGCCTGTGGTCCGTTGTGAGCTTCCTGGAACAGGATCTTCTTCATTTTACGATACTGCAGGTTGTCCAGCTCTCTGACCGCCTCTTTGGTCCTCAGGATCAGATCCATCAGAACAGAGTCTGGACGCTCCCGCTGGACAAACACATGCTACAGGGGGAGGAGAGAGAGTGAAGGAAGGAAGGAGAAAAGAAGGAAGGAAGGAAGGAAGGAGAAAGGTGTTTAAGGAGAGGGTAGGTTATCTTGTTTAAGTCGGGGGGGAAAAAATTGAAAGTGTTCTCACATTCAGTAGATCGTCAGAGTGGGGTCTATCCTGGGGGATTTTCTGAAGGCAAGAATCAACAAAGTTTCTAAAGTAATCCGTCCTGCGAAGAGAGAGACCGGAAACGAGGGAGGAGGAAAAGAAAGGGGGGGGAAAATCAGGAAACGAGGGAGGAGGGAAAGGGGTGGAAAGAGGGGGAGAGATCAGGGGCAAGACAATTAAAGTAACAGTAAAATCCACCTATGATAGAAATGACAGCTAATGTGGTACAAGGCTATCTACTTATGAAAAGATATTGGGCTGTGTGTGTGTGTGTGTGTGTGTGTGTGTGTGTGTGTGTGTGTGTGTGTGTGTGTGTGTGTGTGTGTGTGTGTGTGTGTGTGTGTGTGTGTAACACTCACCAGTCTCTGGACTGCAGTGTAGGGCTCTCGTTCTGCGCTATGTGGTACAAGGCACTCATAGCGTTCATATTAAACAGAGGAGGCTTCCTCTCCGCTGCACACAAGGAGACAGGAGGAGTTACACACACACACACACACACACCAGGGTTTCCGTTAGGACAACATAACCGGGAAGATTTGAATGTACCAGACATCTATATGCATTCAGGTCCAAGAGTAGAAAGAGCCAGAAGGAAAGCTCCAACCTGGCGTAGCCAGCGCCATCAAACAAGGAATATTGGGCCAAACGATTCCAATTTACGTGTCCTTAATTAAAAACAGCCTATAACAAATTACAAAAAAACACTAGGCTTTTTCATGAGTTACAAATCTGAAAAACTTTATTGCTTATTGTTTCCTTGGTTTTTAACATTCCCCAAATAATAAAACTACCATCTCATGGAGATTTGAGCACTAAATGCATCAAGACATTGCATGCATAGACGTATAGGGCTTAGGCTGTCCACAATTAATGATTCAAACACAAAAGGCCAGGGAGGTTTTTTCCAATGCCTCGCAAAGAAGCGCACCTATTGGTAGATGGGGTAAACATTTAAAAAGCAGATATTGAATATCCCTTTGAGCATGGTGAAGTTATTCATTATACTTTGGATGATGTATCAATACACGCCGTCACTACAAAGATACAGGCGTCCCTTCCTAACTCAGTTGCCAGAGAGGAAGGAAACTACTCAGAGATTTTACCATGAGGCCAATGGTGAGTTTAGTGCTAGGCATTTAGCGCTAATAATTCAGTCTCCACTGTTTTTTCAGGCGGCATCTGTAAGCGGCAGTATTGTCAAGAGGCGGTACTGTCATCGAAACAAAAGATGTTCTGCAGAGTTATTAAATGAAGGAAAAGAGAGGAAGGCTCCACACCACTCTGTCACTTGAGTATCTTTGTTATTTTCTGATGATCTCATTTTTCTCTTTTGAAGCTTCGGCGAGTATGTGTGTGTGTTTTCTATACCCGTTCGCTCCTCTCGCTGTAGGCTTCACAGACACGCCAACCCCTTTGGCTGCAACCCTTTAAATTTAGTGTACCCTGCAAGCACAACCCATGTGGAGTTCCCAGTGTATACTTTTTGGCCCTGACAGACATGGATCACCCCAAAGAACCACTGCTACTCCAGCTGCTCTCTCCTCATCGGATGTGTTCTCTCATAGACCAAGAGCATCTGGTCGTGATGGCGGCACAGGACTACTCATTTCTCTTAACTGGAGATCTCCTCTCTCTCTCACCTGTCCATCTCCTCTCTCTCTCACCTGTCCATCTCCTCTCTCTCTCACCTGTCCATCTCCTCTCTCTCTCACCTGTCCATCTCCTCTCTCTCTCACCTGTCCATCTCCTCTCTCTCTCACCTGTCCATCTCCTCTCTCTCTCACCTGTCCATCTCCTCTCTCTCTCACCTGTCCATCTCCTCTCTCTCTCACCTGTCCATCTCCTCTCTCTCTCACCTGTCCATCTCCTCTCTCTCTCACCTGTCCATCTCCTCATTTGAATTCCATGCCATTACTGTCACTTGTCCACTCAAACTTAACATTGTCGTCACCTATTGCCCACCAAGTGCCCTCGGAGAGATTGACACCTTGATAAGCTAATTTCCCTGACGATGGCTCACCACTCATTGTACCGGGCGACTTCAACCTCCAAACGCCAGACTTCAATTCATTTCTTTGCACTCCTTTCCTCTTTTGCCCTCACCCTTTCCACTCACAAGGCATTCAATACGCTTGACCTCATCTTTACTAGAGGCTGTTCTCCTACTAATCTCACTGTAACCCCCCTCCAGGTCTCTGTTCTCCTACTAATCTCACTGCAACCCCCCTCCAGGTCTCTGTTCTCCTACTAATCTCACTGTACCCCCCTCCAGGTCTCTGTTCTCCTACTAATCTCACTGTAACCCCCCTACAGGTCTCTGTTCTCCTACTAATCTCACTGCAACAACCCTCCAGGTCTTCTTTTCGCTTTACACTAAGTCACTCAGCTCTGTCATATCCTCACATGGTCTCTCCTATCACTGCTATGAGGATGGACCTCTCCTCTTCTCTCTATACACCAAGTCACTCAGCTCTGTCATATCCTCACATGGTCTCTCCTATCATTGCTATGAGGATGACACTCAACTACTCTTCTCCTTCCCCCCTTCTGACACCCAGGTGGTGACACAAATCTCTGCATGCCTAGCAGACATCTCAGCTTGGATGTCAGCCCACCACCTCAAGCTCAACTAAATTGAGCTGCTCCTTCCTCCCGGGAAAGTCCTGTCCGCTACAAGACCGCTCCATCATGGTTGACAACTCCTGTGTCCCCCACCCAGAGTGCAAAGAACCTTGGTGTGACCCTGGAGAACACCCAATTGGTCTCTGCAAACATCAAAGCAGTGACTCGTTACTGCAGGTTCATGCTCGACATCATCCGTAGAGTACAACCTTTCCTCACACAGTACCACTCTCCATTATTTTCAAGTATAGTGGTGGCTGCATCATGTTATGGGTATGCTTTTCATCGGCAAGGACTGGGGAGTTTTTCAGGATAAAAGAGAAACAGAATGGAGCTAAGCACAGGCAAAATCCTAGAGGAAAATCTGTTTCAGTCTGCTTTCTACCAGACACTGGGAGCTGAATTCACATTTCACCAGGACAATGACCTGAAAACACAAGGCCGAATCTACACTGGAGTTACTAAACAAGACGACAGTGAATGTTCCCGAGTGGCCGCGTTACAGTTTGACTTAAATCTACATGAAAATCTATGGCAAGACCTGAAAATGGTTGTCTAGCAATGATCAACAACCAATTTGACAGAGATTGAAGAATTTTAAGAAGAATGGGGAAATATTGTACAATCCAGATGTGTAAAGCTCTTAGAGACTTACCAAGAAAGACTCACAGCTGTAAATCTCTGCCAAAGTACTGACTCAGGGGTATGAATACTCAGGCAAATGAGAAATGTATACATTTCATTTTTCAATAAATTTGCAAAAAAAAATTCTCTAAACATGTTTTCACTTTAGCATTATGGGGTATTGTGTGTAGGATGGGTAAACGGAAAAATATACATATTTAATCCATATCCATTTAATCCAATTCCGGCTGTAACACAACAATATGTGGAATAAGGGGTGTGAATAGTTTCTGAAGACAGTTTAAGTCATTCAACTTCTATGATTCAAACAGTTCACCCAAGTGTTTTTGCAAATCTCAATGTTTGGTTTAAAAAAAATAAAAAAAGTTTGGTAAAAAATTAAAAAGCAGTACTAGCATCCACTGTATGATATTAATATTTAAAAAGGAAGAGAAACTTCGGCCTGGCCACGTAGAGCTAGAGAGAGATAGATACGCCGGTGGTATGCTTACAGCAGTTCTTTATACCTTGTCAGATTGGCTACGGGCGTTTGCTATACAGATATAAAATGTACCGAAGGACGCTAATTTGTTCATTTTCCAAATCAGAATATGTTTTTATAAAAGACGATCATTATATTGTTAGATTATAAAAGAGTACCTCTGATAAGCCTAAAAACATTCTACCTCACCTCAAGTTCAACTGAGTCAGTTGGAGCGCTGTTGCACACAGCCTTTATATCATAGGCCTGCAGTAGCTAAAGCTTAAAGGGATACTTCAGGATTTTGGCAATAAGGCCTTTTTATCTATTTCCCCCCCGAGTCAGATGAACTAGTGGATACTATTTTTATGTCTCTGTATCCAGTATGAGGGAAGTTAAGAGGTCGTTTCAAGAGCCAATGCTAACTAGCGTTATCGACCGTCAGTAGGCCTAATAACCACAAAAATATTTAAACTGCCAATTTACTGTTAGTTCCCTTCAGTTGGTATAGCCTACATTATCATTACGTTTAATTCTATTGGTTTCGTTCACCTCTGTAAACGCCTTCACGGCCGTGTGGTTATTGCTGAGGATCACTAGTAACAGTTGATCATATATAGATTTCTTTTTTTTAAAGACATGTAGGCTAATGAAATCCTTATGGAGCGCAGACCAAGCAGTAACACAGTTTGAACCCAACAAACGGCGCAATACTTGACGGTGTCGTCACCCAGTTCCATGGTTGGTGCAGGCAATAGACGAGGGTATAGCTTACTATTTATTGTACAGGTTTGAAGAACTGATAGTGGCCATTTTGAGGATAAGGTAAATAAAAAATATATTTTAAAAATTCTGAATGAATCAAACCACTGGTTTCTTTTGTGTTTAAAGGCTCTCCAAACCTGTTTTTTATGATTCATAAATACTTTCCGAACCCTCAAAATATACACAATCTGACTTTATTTTTTTTATTTTTTTTTAAATCTAGCAATTGGTGTTGAAAAAGAAGAATATGCATGTACTTAGATGGCTTTCTTGTCATTGATTCCTAATGTTCTGAACCCGTCCTCTCCATATATTCTAGTGAGTCGATCGACAAAACTAAAAAGAAAGGTACATGATATTTAAAAGGGATGGCTTCAGATAAAATGTTCCCAAATACCCTATTGAATGAAAACTCTGCGAGAAAATCTGTTGGCCAGCAAGTGGGAAGGTTTTCAAATTACCTTTATTGGCTGGCAATTACTGGCTAACGAAAACCCTAATACACACAGTATGTTAAACATATAAACAATGGAAAACCCACACACCCACTTACCTAGTTCTACACAGGTGATCCCAAGGGACCAGACATCCACCTTTCCGTCATACTGGCCCTCGTCCATGGCCAAGATCACCTCTGGGGCCATCCTGCAGAAAGGGGGGAGGCGGGGTCTATTACAATCATTGAACATTTTGCATAATGGAACAGGTAGAATTAAAAACTGTCATGTGGTCAAAGCTTGCCGTCTGGTAGACCCCCATGACTGTCTGTCTCTGCTGTCCCTCACCAATATGGCGTCCCCACGAAGGAGTTGGCTGGGGAAGCGATGGAAGCGGAGCCAAAGTCAGCAAGCTTGACCTGCCCTGGCTCCGTCAGTAGGATGTTACCTGCTTTGATGTCTCTGGGGGGGAGGGAGTGGGATAGAGAGAGGTGGAAGGGAGAGGGATAGAGAGAGAGAGGTGGGAGGGAGTGGGATAGAGCGAGAGAGGAGGGAGAAAGAGAGAGGGATAGAGAAAGGTGGGAGGGAGGGATAAATAGAGAGAGGTGGGAGGGAGAAAGAGAGAGAGGGATAGAGAGAGGTGGGAGGGAGGAATAGATAGAGAGAGAGGTGGGAGGGATAGATAGAGATAGAACTGGGTTAGTAGGTGTGATGTAATCACCATCCTTCAAACTGTCAGGTAAACCCTCACCTGTGAATCATGTTGTGGGAGTGAAGGTAGGCTAAACCCTGCAAAGCACCATGGGTAATGGCAGCGATCTCCATTTCCTGAAGAGGCTTTTTATGAACTATAGGTGAGAGAATATTTCAGAAAACATTTGCTAAGAATTAAACAAGTTGAGCGTGACGCCATCAAAACACACAGTCTAAGTTGACGACTTGATGCGGTAGAATACATGTCCAATAGAACAGCTGTTGTTTAAAAAAAGAAAAATGTCTTACCTTCTAGAACATCAGAGGCTGAACCCAGACAGTACTCCATCACTAACTGGACACACAGAGAGAACACAGAACACAGAGAACACAGAACACAGAGAACACAGAACAAAGAGAACACAGAACACAGAGAACAAAGAGAACACAGAGAACAAAGAACACAGAACACAGAGAACATTAAGAGAAAGGGGCTAAGAAAGTGTGTGTGAGCTATTGTGTGTGTTCTAGGTAGTAGTCCTCCAAAAGTCCAGTGTGTGTGTGTGTGTGTGTGTGTGTGTGTGTGTGTGTGTGTGTGTGTGTGTGTGTGTGTGTGTGTGTGTGTGTGTCTTACCCATGCTGTGTTTTCTCGTAGGTAGCAGCCCTTGTACTCTATACTGTTGGGATGTTGAATCCTCTGGAGAAACTTCACCTCTTTTATGATGTCCTGCCATTTCTGTGTGTGTTTGTGAGAGAGAATTAAGATGTTTTATTTAACATTTATTTAAAAAAAGGGAACACATATCTTTCTCCAATAATAATATATTGTATAATACAATATCAACATACACATTATACAAATATACATATAAAAATTCAAAAACACAGTAATGGGAAGCACAAATAAAACATCACAATTTACCCAGAAAAACAGTTTCATTCCTCCACAAGTAAGTCCACAGTCAATGATTTAAATTGCCTGAACGGCATCACAACATCAAGATGAAATCTATTTTGAATTTTGTTCCAGCAATATGGTGCATTCAAACTAAAAGCAGATGTACCTAGCTTGGTGTAGACACTAGGAACCTCAAGAAGTAACCAACCCTGTGAACGGGTTAACCAACCCTGTGAACGGGTTAACCAACCCTGTGAACGGGTTAACCAACCCTGTGAACGGGTTAACCAACCCTGTGAACGGGTTAACCAACCCTGTGAACGGGTTAACCAACCCTGTGAACGGGTTAACCAACTCAGGTGTCTATACTTCAACAGCAAAGTTAAATATTTTTTATTTAACCTTTGCTCTTAACTGACTTGCCTAGTAAAATAAATTCTTATTTTACAATGACGGCCTACCTCGGCCAAACCCCTCCCCTAACAGGACGCTGGGCCAATTGTGTCCCTATGGGACTCCCGACCACGGCCGGTTGTGGTACAGCCCGGTATCGAACCAGGGTCTGTAGTGATGCATCTAGCACTGACATGCAGTGCCTTAGACCGCTGCGCCACTCGGGAGCCCTAGATAAGACGGAAGTTTATGAAGTAGTGCTTTGTAAACAAGTAAATGTAGAGATCTAGCGAAGCCTAGACAACCTTCTGATACATGCTGGGTATCAAAACTGTCACCAGTAACAAAACAAAAGGGCATTATGGGAGATGGAATCCCAAAGGTTTAAGAGTAGTAGCAGCTGCACTTTGATAAATAATAATCACCATAAATCAAGAACAGATAAAAAGGTTGACTGAATAATCTGCTTCCTACTGCTTAGAGAAAGGCACCATCTGTTTCTGTAGAAGACAACTTTAAATCTTAGCTTCTTTTTATTTATTTTTCTCCCCTTTTCTCCCCAATTTTCGTGGTATCCAATCGCTAGTAATTACTATCTTGTCTCATCGCTACAACTCCCGTACGGGCTCGGGAGAGACGAAGGTCGAAAGCCATGCGTCCTCCGAAGCACAACCCAAACAAGCCGCACTGCTTCTTTAACACAGCGCGCCTCCAACCCGGAAGCCAGCCGCACCAATGTGTCGGAGGAAACACCGTGCACCTGGCCCCCTTGGTTAGCGCGCACTGCGCCCGGCCCGCTACAGGAGTCGCTGGAGCGCGATGAGGATATCCCTACCGGCCAAACTCTCCCTAACCCGGACGACGCTATGCCAATTGTGCGTCGCCCCACGGACCTCCCGGTCGCGGCCGGCTGCGACAGAGCCTGGGCGCGAACCCAGAGACTCTGGTGGCGCAGTTAGCACTGCGATGCAGTGCCCTAGACCACTGCGCCACCCGGGAGGCCCTTAAATCGTAGCTTCTTAACCAGATCATCTATGTGTTTTTTCTTAATATCAAATCAATATCCAAATGCCTCAGTATTTATATACGGGAAGAAGTTCGATTGGAGAACCATCTAATGAGCGAACATGTAGTCCATGTGAAACATTCTTACGAGAGTTTAAAAACATGTATTTTCTTCTTACGTTTTAAAAATCAGCAAAGGACTTCTGTATACAGTTTTGACACAGCCAGATCAACCGCATTCATAATAGTATTATCCACATATAGATTACGTTTACAAATTTGTATCAGATTGGTCAATAGTGTTTATATAAAACAGTGAAGAGAACAGGTCCTAAAACGGACCCCTGTGGTACACCTATATGTACTTTCTGAGAAATTCGGACTAATAACCCTGTCAATCTCACGACGGCCTGAGTTCTTTCACTATGATAATGATCAAACCGTGAACAGGGGGGGGGGGGGGTTAGAACCCAGGCCTATCGAGGACAACTTTAAAACTGCATGATCAACAGTATCAAAAGCCTTTGACAAGTCCACAAACAAAGCAGCACATTTTTATTTTAGGGTTTAAAGTGTTAAACATAGAATAGAGTTCCACACTCTACATATATAGTCATTGATTGGGTAAATCACCAACGTTTTCGGGCATCACTGTGCCTTTTTTTAACACCTTTATTTAACTAGGCAAATCAGTTAAGACCAAATTCTTATTTTCAATGACGGCCTAGGAACAGTAGGTTAATAACTGCCTTGTTCAGGGGCAGATCGACAGATTTTTACCTTGTCAGCTCGGGGATTCGATCCAGCAACCTTTTGGGTACTAGTCCAACGCTCTAACCACTAGTCAACCTTCCGGTTACTAGTCCACAGCTCTAACCGCTAGGCTACCTGCCGCCTGCCAAGCTCTAACCGCTAGGCTACCTGCCGCCTGCCAAGCTCTAACCGCTAGGCTACCTGCCGCCTGCCAAGCTCTAACCGCTAGGCTACCTGCCGCCTGCCAAGCTCTAACCGCTAGGCTACCTGCCGCTTGCCAAGCTCTAACCGCTAGGCTACCTGCCGCCTGCCAAGCTCTAACCGCTAGGCTACCTGCCAAGCTCTAACCGCTAGGCTACCTGCCAAGCTCTAACCGCTAGGCTACCTGCCAAGCTCTAACCGCTAGGCTACCTGCCAAGCTCTAACCGCTAGGCTACCTGCCAAGCTCTAACCGCTAGGCTACCTGCCAAGCTCTAACCGCTAGGCTACCTGCCAAGCTCTAACCGCTAGGCTACCTGCCAAGCTCTAACCGCTAGGCTACCTGCCGCCTGCCAAGCTCTAACCGCTAGGCTACCTGCCGCCCGCCAAGCTCTAACCGCTAGGCTACCTGCCGCCCGCCAAGCGCTAACCGCTAGGCTACCTGCCGCCCCTCAAGCGCTAACCGCTAGGCTACCTGCCGCCCCTCAAGCTCTAACCGCTAGGCTACCTGCCGCCCCTCAAGCTCTAACCGCTAGGCTACCTGCCGCCCCTCAAGCTCTAACCGCTAGGCTACCTGCCGCCCCTCAAGCTCTAACCGCTAGGCTACCTGCCGCCCCTCAAGCTCTAACCGCTAGGCTACCTGCCGCCCCTCAAGCTCTAACCGCTAGGCTACCTGCCGCCCCTCAAGCTCTAACCGCTAGGCTACCTGCCGCCCCTCAAGCTCTAACCGCTAGGCTACCTGCCGCCCCTCAAGCTCTAACCGCTAGGCTACCTGCCGCCCCTCAAGCTCTAACCGCTAGGCTACCTGCCGCCCCTCAAGCTCTAACCGCTAGGCTACCTGCCGCCCCTCAAGCTCTAACCGCTAGGCTACCTGCCGCCCCTCAAGCTCTAACCGCTAGGCTACCTGCCGCCCCTCAAGCTCTAACCGCTAGGCTACCTGCCGCCCCTCAAGCTCTAACCGCTAGGCTACCTGCCGCCCCTCAAGCTCTAACCGCTAGGCTACCTGCCGCCCCTCCACTCTAACCGCTAGGCTACCTGCCGCCCCTCCACTCTAACCGCTAGGCTACCTGCCGCCCCTCCACTCTAACCGCTAGGCTACCTGCCGCCCCTCCACTCTAACCGCTAGGCTACCTGCCGCCCCTCCTCTCTAACCGCTAGGCTACCTGCCGCCCCTCCTCTCTAACCGCTAGGCTACCTGCCGCCCCTACACACTAACCGCTAGGCTACCTGCCGCCCCTACACTCTAACCGCTAGGCTACCTGCCGCCCCTACACACTAACCGCTAGGCTACCTGCCGCCCCTCCACACTAACCGCTAGGCTACCTGCCGCCCCTCCACTCTAACCGCTAGGCTACCTGCCGCATCGCCCCTCCACTATAACCGCTAGGCTACCTGCCGCCCCACCACTCTAACCTCTAGGCTACCTGCCGCCCCTCCACTCTAACCGCTAGGCTACCTGCCACCCCTACACTCTAACCGCTAGGCTACCTGCCCCCCCTACACTCTAACCACTAGACTACCTGCCGCCCCTCCACTCTAACCGCTAGGCTACCTGCCACCCCTAACACAGTTACAACAAAAGTGGCTGTAATAGTGCTATGACCAAACCAGATTGGTTTACATTCAAAATACATTTCTCAGATTTAAAAAAAGACCGAAGTTCTACATTTAACAAGGATTCTATAATCTTAGCTAGACAAGGAAGCCTTAAAATGGGCTGATAATTACTGAGAAAGAAAGAAAAATAAAAGAGAGAGAGAAAGAAACAGAGAAAAAGAGGTGGAGAGAGCGAGAAAAAGAGGTAGAGAGAGACACAGAGAGAGAGACACAGAGAGAGAGACACAGAGAGAGAGACACAGAGAGAGAGACACAGAGAGAGAGACACAGAGAGAGAGACACAGAGAGAGAGACACAGAGAGAGAGACACAGAGAGAGAGACACAGAGAGAGAGACACAGAGAGAGAGACACAGAGAGAGAGACAGAGAGAGAGACACAGAGAGAGAGACACAGAGAGAGAGAGACACAGAGAGAGAGAGACAGAGAGCGCGAGACAGAGAGCGCGAGACAGAGAGCGCGCGAGAGAGCGCGCGAGAGAGCGCGCGAGAGAGCGCGCGAGAGAGCGCGCGAGAGAGCGCGCGAGAGAGCGCGCGAGAGAGCGCGAGAGAGAGCGCGAGAGAGAGCGCGAGAGAGAGCGCGAGAGAGAGCGCGAGAGAGAGCGCGAGAGAGAGCGCGAGAGAGAGCGCGAGAGAGAGCGCGAGAGAGAGCGCGAGAGAGAGCGCGAGAGAGAGAGCGCGCGAGAGAGAGAGCGCGAGAGAGAGAGCGCGAGAGAGAGAGCGCGAGAGAGAGAGCGCGAGAGAGAGAGCGCGAGAGAGAGAGCGCGAGAGAGAGAGCGCGAGAGAGAGCGCGAGAGAGAGAGCGAGAGAGAGCGCGAGACAGAGAGAGAGCGCGAGACAGAGAGAGAGCGCGAGACAGAGAGAGAGCGAGAGAGCGAGACAGAGAGAGACACTATTAAAGAATAAGCTATAAAAAAGATGCAGACTGCTGTGCATTTATTTCGGTGGAGACATTGGTTCTTTAAATCAACCAACATCCCTGGGTAAATCAGATTACAGAGTGAACACCTAGCCCACTCCGAATGAACACAATCTAAAAGACAACATTGTAGGTCTTCTTCTTCAAAAAACGAATGATCTCATGTTCCCGACTGCCTCGGTCTCCTGGTGGGCGACTCTCATCGTAC